>NC_141621.1:19725227-19995227 GCF_047967505.1 Dipteris shenzhenensis
TATTCCTGAGTAGTTGTGGGACTTGTGTCCAAACGGGAATAGGGATTTAGCCTTGGAGCTGGGGGCGCTTGTGCAAGTGTCGGTTGCCTATATACTGGCATGGGTGCCGCTTGGTATTGTGGAGGTCGAGGCGGATTAATGCGCATGTTGAAGATGCAACTATTCTCATCATGGCCGCCGATGACACAGATATGGCACCACAACCGTGGCAGTGGATTTGCTTATGCAGTGATGCTTGCTCTTAAGACTAGGCATTCATTTGCTGTATGATTTGCCAAGCAGTGTGGGCACCAGACATTTTCTCGCCGTGGATATATTTGAGTTGGTGGCTGAGACAAGTGGAGTTTTTGATCCATGGCCTGCATCATATCTTCTTTCAGCTTCAAGGTCATGGCCTCTAGGCGATCTTCATTGGATGTTTCGGCAGTGTCCTTTGATTTACCTTTTTTCGAGCACTTATCTCGTGTATTTGATCTGGCGTCATCACTGCTAGTGTCTGAGTCTGTCATGCCATCTTCGATGTCAATGACTGCCGCATGAGCAGCACTGAATGTTTCATAGCTACTTATCTTTTTCATATCCTTGCGGATTTTCTTTCTTAGACCTGCTATGAACCATGATGTGAGGTACTTTGCATCTGGGCATGGGTCACATTTGGCAATCAATCTCTTCATCTTTCCTAGGTATGTGCGTACATCTTCCCTCCGGCCTTGTTCGATCTTGCTGAGTTGGAGAGCGGGATCGTCTTGTAGCCTCTCTGTTTGAAAGCGTCATTTGGATTCAGTTTGAAGTAGGTCCCATGTGGCACATTCTTCCATGAGAAGGTCGAGGTACCATTATGACAGTTCATCAGTTAAGGCCATTGGAAACCAAGCCACCTTGGTTTCATGGGATTGATCACCACCTGCTCGACATGCGGCATCAAAATGCTGGAGGAAGCGAGCTGGGTCTCCCCTACCATTATATTTGGGAAGTTCCAGTTGGCCCAAGAGGCGCCAGCCTTGATTGTGGTGATTTCGTCAATTGAAGAAGTTGTCAGCCTTTGCATCGAGCTCGATATCCCCATCATGGTCATGACAGCGTCCAACCATGTTGGGGTATGGAGGAGTTAAAGGGAGTTGTTGAATCTCAGGGGGGGATTCGGGGTAGAGGATTGGCAGGGGCGGTTGTTGCAGTGGAGTTAGATGCAGATGGGGCAAGCGTTGGAGTTGAAGTCGTTGGCCGGAACGTAACTGCATGCAGATTGTGCATGATTTGCCAAGGGTATCGCTGCCCCAAGTGCGGGAGTGGATGTAGCTTTGCTAGGAGAGTAAGAGTGGTGTTAGTTTGTGTAGGGAACGTCATGTTAATAATGTGCCTAAGATTGTCCTACATCTGTACGAAAATGTGCCGGTGCTGATGAATTGTTAATTGGAGGTCACGGCGTGAAAATACGAGTGAATTAGTGCAAAATGAGGCCCACACGGGGGCGCGAATGAACGAGTGCTAGGGGTGCCAAAATGGTGTGCAATGGGTTGGAAAAATACCCCGTAGCATGGTGTTTTCCTGTGTGAAATCTGGGTTCAAACGGGGTTCAGTTTGGGTCCGAAACGGATGAATTACGAGGGGGTAAAGGAGGGGTAAAATGTTGGTTTGGGGGGGTCCTAATGGTGGTGTGAATGGACTTTAAGTCCAACCCAGGGGTTGAAACCAAGTTGACCTAGTTGTACTAACTAACCTATTCGTCTAGTTAGAGGCTAATCAGTTAGTCTAACCTAGCCTAGTGAGGGTTTAGACTGGCCATAGTTAGTTCAACTAACTTAGTTAGTGTAACTAACTACAGTTAAGTTAACTGAGGTAAGGTTAAACTAACCAAACCAAGGGCAAAACTAACCTAGCCTAGGTTTCTGCTAACTAACCTAGTTTAACCTAATCTAACTGAGTTAGACTAACTAGCCTAGGATTAACCAACTAACCTAACCTAACCTAGGTTAACCAACTAACCTAACCGCAGTTAGTCACTAACCCGACCTTAGTTCTCGGGGGGGTCACTCATCATATGTAACCCTATCATGTGAGTTCAACAGAAGGATATTTTTTATTCCTAAAATTTATAGAAATAAATATACATAAGGGACTATTTAAAATAGTTTTGGAAAAAATTTACAGATTTGTATAGAAAAGGGGTACATTTTATTAATGAAAAAATTTACAGATAAGGGATTTTAAATATAGGCCTTGAACGCATGTGATATAGAGGGTTTATACATAGTGACCCCCCCGAGCCTAAGTTTTAGGTTAGGTTTTTTTTTTCTTTTTTCCTTTTTTTTTTTTTCTGTGGGGGGGGCTTCCCGACGGCGGTGTCGGGGGGGGGGGGGGGGTTTGCAGGGGGGTTTTTTGCGCCGGGGGGGGGGGGGGGTTTGCGCGGGGGGTGATGGGAGAGGGGGCGGGGGGTGAGGGGGTGCGGGGCATGAGGGGGTGCAGGGGGTGAGGGGGGGTGGGGGTGAGGGGCGGGGACGGGCGCGGCCGAGGCGGGACGGGGGCGAGGGGTGAGGGGCGGGGGGCGGGGGGTTCTGTGCGGGGCGGGGGAGGTGGGGGGCGGGGCGGCGGGGGCGGTTGGGGGCGGGCGGGTGGTGGCAGGGGTGAGAGGGGAGGGTGAGAGGGTGGTGCGGGGGAGGGGGTTCAGGGCGGGCGGGTGGTGGTGCCGCGCCGCGAGCGGAGGGGTGCGAGCATCGGAGCGGAGGGCGTCACTTAGGCGAGCACTGCGGTGCGCCGCCACGGGCGGGCGGTACGAGCGCCGCCGCGGCCGCCCTGTGTAGCAAGGGCCTTAAGGCCCTTGCATAGGTGTTAGGTTAGAGGCTAGGGGGTTGGATAGTTGAGCGGCCGGCGAGGGGGGTGGGTAGAGAGAGAGAGGGTGAGAGAGAGAGAGAGAGAGAGTGAGAGAGTGAGGAAAAGAGAGAGAGAGAGAGAGTGCGAGGGAGAGAGAGAGAGAGTGCGAGGGAGAGAAAGGGGGAGGGATAGAAAGAGAGAGGAGAGAGAAAAAAGAGAGAGAAAGTGAGAGAGAAAGAGAGAGAGAGGGGGAGAGAGAGAGATAGTGTAAGAGAGAGAGAGAGAAAGTGAGAGAGAGTATGTTAGAGAGAGAGGGGGTATGGTGAAGAGAGAGAGAGAGAGAGAGAGGGAGATGGTAAAGAGAGGGGGGTAAGGGGGAGAGAGAGAGAGAAAAGAGAGAGAGGGGGATGGTACAGAGAGGGGGGTAAGGGGAGAGAGAGAGAGAGAGAGAGAGAGAGAGAGAGAGAGAGAGAGAGAGAGGGAGGGGAGAGAGGAGAGAGAAAGAGAGAGAGGGGGATGGGAAGGGGGAGAGAGGAGAGAGAAAAGAGAGAGAGGGGGATGGGGAGAGAATGAAAGAGAGAGAGGAAAAAGAGAGAGAGAGAAAGAGAGAGAGGGAGAGAGAGTCAGAGAGAGAGGAAGTCAGAGAGAGAGAGAGAAAGAAAAAGAGAGAGGGGGAGGGGGAGGTGGAGGTGGAGATGGAGGGGGAGGGGGGAAGGGGGAGGTGGTGGGGGTGGTGGAAATGGAGGGGAGGGGAAGGGGAGGGGGAGGTGGAGGGGGGGCGGAGGGGGAGGGTGGGGGGAGGGGGAGGGGAAAGGGGGGGGAGATGGAGGAGGGAGGGGAGGGGGGAGGGGGGGGGGAGATGGAGGGGGGAGGGGGGAGGGGAAGGGGGTGGAGGTGGAGGGGGAGGGGGGGGGGAGATGGAGGGGGGAGGGGAGGGGGAAGGGGGCGGGGGAGGTGGAGGGGGAGGGGGAGGGGAAGTGGTGGTGGAGATGGAGGGGGAGGGGGAGGTGGTGGGGGAGGGGGAGGGGGAAGGGGAGGTGGAGGGGGAGGGGGGGGGAAGATGGAGGGGGGAGGGGGAGGGGGAAGTGGTGGTGGAGATGGGGGTGGGGGGGGGGAGGGGGGGGGGGAGGGAGATGGAGGGGGGAGGGGAGGGGAGGAGGGGCGATGGAGGGGGGAGGGAGGGGGAAGTGGGTGGTGGAGATGGAGGGGGCAGAGGATGGAGGGGGGAGGGGGAGGGGTGGTGGAGATGGAGGGGGAGGGGGAGGGGGGAGGGGGAGGTGGAAATGGAGGGGGAGGTGGATGGGTGGTGGAGATGGAGGGGGGGGGGGAAAAAAAGAGAGCAAAAAAACTTGACGGACGAAAATTAAGGAGGGAGAAGTGGTCACCTGAACGCTCTCCAAGTCTTTCTCGATGTAACGGGATTGTTGTGGAACAATGGACGGTCGGTGGATGGCTAGGATATCACTGCGAGATGGGCTCGAAGTCACTTACAATGTGAGGATGGGAGTAAGGTGGTGGTCGATGGAGAGGGAGGAGTGTCTTGCATGGGGCTCAGAATGAGGAAGAGAATGGAGGCCAAAAAGTGAAAGATGAAGAATGAGGGGGTGGAGTGGGTTTTTATAGGACTTGAGTTTAGGTTTAGGGTTTAGATTTACGGTTTAACCCTAAACTCTTCTCGAGCCATAACTCTTTATGGATAGCTCGGTTTGCTTTTCTGTAAGAAGGTAAAATGATCGAAATTGCAAGCTCTACACATTCATGTCCACTACCTAGCCTGATTGTATATCATGTGGCTTCTATTTAAGAAATAAAGAAAATTTCTTAAGGTAGTAAGATGCTTGGGGTTGATATGTTTGCCTAGAAATGGGAAAAATTTTTTACTCTCCTTGCCCTTGAGTGTAATGTTCATGAAAGTTCGAAGTAGTTTGTTGTTTACACATACCTACGTATGTTTACTCACTACTTGAGATGCTAGTCTCCCCGGCAGCAGCGCCAAATGTTGCCTCTTTCCTACTGCTTTCGTAGGAAGAGCTGGGTATTCTATGTTTGCAGGGTTCTGAGGCTTTTTGTCACCTACAGATATATTGGGATTGTCGGTTGTAGTATATGTGTAGTTTAGGACCTCGAGTCGTGTTCCGGTGAGAGACGTAGGCTTAAGTGTGGTAAGCAAACAAAGTGCATGCATTTGTAAAAGGAACGTAAATCATCTTTGTTGAGGTAATGAAGGCTTTCGCCTTCATTGGGGGTTGTAGGTTTTAGGAGAAGTTTAAGGGTTAGAAGGAGGTTCCAGGGTTCAAAAGGAGTCCAGGGTTAGAAGGAGGATCCAAGGTTCAGAAGGAGGTTCTAGGGTTTAGAAGGAGGTTCCAGGGTTCAGAAGGAGTCCAGGGTTAGAAGGAGGTTCCAGGGTTCAGAAGGAGATCCCAGGGTTTACAAGGAGCTTCCAAGGTTCAGAGTAGAGTACATGGTGGAGAACTCATCTCACTCGTAGATCATGGAGTTTAAGGGATGAGGAACAAAGGGTTTAGGAGGAGCATAGGAGTGGGAGAGGAAGAAGGTGTAAGAGCATGGGGGAAAGAAGAGGGAGGAGGAGGAGAGAGGAGGAGGAGGAGGAGGGAGGAGGAAGAGGAAGGAGGAGGAGGGAGGAGGAGAGGGAGAGGGTGGGTTGCAGGGTTGGAGGAGAGGGGAGGAGGAGTTGCAAGGTTAGGACATGCTTTTGGACGTGCAGTGCAAGGAAGCATGGACACTTGAGACAAATGTTTGGAATACCAAAGTAGACTCAACACAATGCCCCAAAGAATGTGGGCTTCATTCCATTATGGGGTATTTATACAAGTTGGAGAGCTTCTCTCTCTGCATGTAACACAAAGTTGTAACACAAAGTCGTATCACAAAGTTGTATCACAAAGTTGTAACACAAAGTTGTAACACAAAGTCGTATCACAAAGTCGTATCACAAAGTCATATCACAAAGTTGTAACACAAAGTTATATCACAAAGTTGTATCACAAAGTTGTAACACAAAGTTGTATCACAAAGTTGTAACACAAAGTTGTATCCCTTTCCCTTTCTACATAAGTTCATCTTGGCATAGAGTAAACAAGTAGGAGTCTCAGACCCCATGGGATACCCCCTTAGAAGGGGACTGGACCCAAGTACCCAGGTTAAAAAGAAAAAGAAACCAAGCAAGCAGGCCTGCAAGCGTTGCAGGCAGAGGGCCAATCATAGAGATTGGGACAGGGTTTGACCGAGAAACCTCAAAGGAGGAACAATAGGAGCCACCTCCCTCAGTAGTAGGGGCCACCGCCCATCTAGACAATCCTCTAGCTTTGGAGGTTTAGCCTCTGCACCCACCCTTGCAATAGTAGTGAGCCCCAGGAGCTTTAGATGTGGCGATGGTGGAAGCCACAAATGCTAGCTCGACGGTGGCCATGGAGGAGAGGATCTAGAGCCCCATCAAGCTTGATCAATGGGGGGGCCTAAGGTCGTCCTTATCCCTCCTTCTCCCCCTCGCCCTCCCCCTCCAGATCCCTCCCTCCCTTCCTTTCCACCTCCCCCTCCCCCTCTAGGGTTTCCCCTACCCCCTCCCCCCCCCCTCAGCCCCCCCTTCTATGGTCACTCTCACCACCCGCCCCCCTCCCTCTACCCCCTGCATCCCTACCTCTCCCTCTCCTGCTACCCCCCTCTCCACCTCAGCAGCACATTCTTCCACCTCGACACCCCTGCCAGCAGGCAAGGGAATGATGATGCCCCCTTATGCTTCCTCATTGTAGCAGCAGGTCTGTTCAAGGAGGGATCCTGAGGGACGAGGCTCTCGTCCTCTTGGTCAATAGCTCCCAACCTCCAGCCTGGGCGTCCCTTACTGCGGGACTTCTGGAGGTTAGGACCTTGGAACTATTTGGAGATTTTGGACTCATATCCTCTACCATTGGAGGTAACGCTCATGGTCCTTCAGCCCCGGAAGGGGGGTTTGATCAATGCAGTGGGATCTCAAACACACCCCGTTTGGAGGTTTTAGTTTGCCTCCACAAGGTTGAAGAAGTGGTCCCTAGAGGTATTCAATGCTTTTTTGGGAAATCTGATTACACTCATGATGGAAGAGTGGATGGGGCCACAAGGACTTGACCTTTGGCACACCCATGGCATGGAGCTGAACTTCAGTTGAGCTTCATGTGCAAGGAGCTGGTGTGTGGTTTGGCAACAAGAGTTATCACATTGCTGCTAGAGGCAAAGGTGGAGCATGCATACTCTTGTCCCCTCCAGAAGTGTGCAGAGCTGTTCGGGGTGAAAGCCTCCTTCATGATGACGTGGGCATGGAAGATCGATATTGAGCCGGTATCCACCCTAGTACAACACCACACAAACACCAACTACTCGCCCTCCAAACCCTTGACAAAGTCACACAAGGAAGTCTTTCTGGGATAGACACCCACTCATAGGAGAGCCTTGTTCTCGACACCCCCATCCTCATGAGCTGGATCATAGTGAGTTGGAACATACACGAGCTCCACGACCGTGTTCGTAGCCAGCCACAGTACTTGATACTCCGATAGGAGTTGCAGAGGGCAGTGGTAGGGCGCGCAGTGGACATCCTTATAAATTAAGAGCACATGTTTTCAGCAGCAAACATCAGACAACATCATCACCTCTCCTAGGGAGAGGTCCAGGGGAGTGGTCCTTTATAGTAGGACAGCGGGGGGGTTTGCATCTAAGTCTCACAAACTTTGGCTCCTGAGGTATACAATCAGGGGGAGCTCATTCTAGGATGGGCAGTTTGGATGGGAGTTTGGACAGGAGAGTCTAGGATTGGGATCCTGAACGTGTATGCCCCAGCATGTAGACAGCACTGCGTGACCTTTTAGAGGAGGATATTAGAGTGTCTTTTGAATGTAGACTCCTAGATTGTTGGAGGTGACTTCAACAACTTGGAGTTTGGGGAAGACAAGTAGGGCGGCGCCTCATTCTCTGAGATCAGCAGCAGAGCGCATGACTTGGGAGCAGTTCATTTTCATGATCAGTGGTAGGGACCCATGGAGAGAGCCAGATTTCAGTAGGACACTTGGAAGCCTTCTCTTCTCCTTTGGAAAAAGGAGACAAGATGGATTGGTAGAGTGACTAGACCATTTTTATGTTGGGGACTGGGCACTACACAGAGGTGGATCTATCGGGATTCTTGCAAGCACCACGATGTCAGATCACTCTCCAGTGGTACTTCACTTGGATCAGCCCCGTTGAGGTCTCCCCTAGAAGGGGGTCCACATTCTAGAGGACCTCCTATAGGACAAGGAGATCCAGTAGGTCATGGTAGGGATTTGGGAGAAGTTAGAGATGACACTGTGCAAGGGATGGGCTGTGTGGGTGGCCGATGCAATTCAGAGGAGCACTGAGGAGCTATAGGCTCACGCCCTTAGGTAGAGGAGGATCCTTCAGGAGCATGAGTGGGCTTTGAGGAGAGACCTCGCCTCCATCGAGAGGCTCAGGGAGTAGGACCCAAGTTCTCAGTGGCTTAGTGATAGATTCGAGATCGCTCATCTTGAGCTTCAGGACATGGAGTTGCGTTGGGATGAGTTCTGCTATCACTCCTCTCAGGCCTGGTGGGTGCAGTAGGGGGATAGGATGACAAAACAGTTCTTTCATACCACTAGGTGCACATAGTTGCAGCGTCTTTGAGACTCATAGGGCATCATGCACACTAACCCACAGGATATTCTGGACATGGCCACTGGTTCTTACAGCCAGCTCTTTCAAACAGAGAGGATGACCCTCGGATGACCCCATCTAGCCTTGTGGGGTTGAGGAGTTAGTCTGGGATCACGTTTCGACAATAGTCTCGTAGGATTTATGCAGCAAACTTGAGGAGCCTTTCGTAGGATGAGGAGCTCTAGAAAGCTCTCAAGGCTCTCTCAACCCAGAACAGCCCGGGGGAGGATGGCTTGACTCCGCCGGCCTTCTTCTGAAACTTCTGGGAGATTATCTCCACCCCTTTTAATTTAGCTTGCCAGGAGATTTTTGACATAGGCTTTCTTCCTTAGTCCTTGAGCAGCCTGGGTGGATTTGTTTGATCCTGAAATGGGGCAATAGGTCAGACATCTGACAGTGGAGGCCAATCAATGCTTGATACTGTATACAAGATCTTTGCCAAGGTCTTGAGTTTGCAGTTATGACCCCATCTTACCGCCATCATCCATGACACACAGATTGGGTTCATCCAGGAGTGTAGCATCTTGGACAACATCTTCAAGTTCTGGGAGGCAGTGGATTGGTCCAAGGAGGAGTCACGGCCACTGCTGGCCATCCTTCTCTTGGACTTTGAGAAGGCCTATGATAGGGTGGAGTGGTCCTTTCTAGAGGGTACTATGTGGAGATTGGGTTTCTCAGACAGATGGGTCAGAGGAGTTTCAATGCTATATGTAGGGAGCTCTAGTCAGATGCTTATCGGAGGACACATGGGCGAGGCCTTTCCTCTCTCTCTCATAGTCTACCAGGGCTACCCAATTGCTCCCTTCCTCTTCTTGTTTGTGGTGGAGACGTTGGGCTACTACTTGAGATCATAGGTGGCAGGTCTCATAGGGTTGAGGCCCCCAATCAGACGAGAGGAGGAGCTACTTGACTCAGAGTTCACAGATGACATGACCTTATATGTTGAGGGCACCACGGTGAGTTTGGAGAGAGTCAGGGGTGCCCTGGATATTTACTATGAGGCCTCAAGGGCACAGATCAATTGGACGAAATCTATAGGTTTCTTCATAGGATTTAAGGAGACATAGGAGATCCATGAGTGGGGGGGTGACTTTGGCTTCAGATGGATACCGAGGGGCTAGAAAACGAGATACCTGGGATGCCAAGTGGGTATTAACATTATAACAAAGCAACAGATTGCTCCAATCCCTGAGAGTGTTTGGCGCAAGCTTCTCTATTGGATCTTGGCCAAACTCTCCCTAATAGGTCACGCTGTGTGAAGATTTTTGAAAACCCCAAACTCAACTTGTACATGTGTACATGAGTGATGTTCCATATTATGGTAAAGATATGGGAGCACTCATTGACTCAATGTGGGTGTCATGGATGTGTGGTTATATGTGGCAATCAAGCTTTAGGCTTTGTTGGAAGGTTATGTGAAAGGGTATGCTTTGAGACTAAGGTTGGAATATGTGCTTAAGTGCCTTGGTGTATGAAATTGTGGGAATCCTTGGAGAGTGGTAAAAGGCAAAGGTGATGTGGCACTTATAAATACGGCATGCAAAGGTGGCTACATGAGGACGAGAAGAGGAGCTTCTGGAGGGCGAGGTGGCAACGGAGGATCTCGCTACTTCGCTGCCTCTCTCTCTGCCTAGAGGAGATGAAGGAAGGAGGACAGTTTTGGAGGGGGAGTGTGGACTTCACGTGGAAGAGGATGAGCCACTCGGGAGGCAGGAGAAGCCAAGAATGGGAGAAGAAGAGAAAAAGGGTGACAAAGAGGGGCTGGCACGAGGTCTTTGATGGATGTGGAGGCTCGTACTGGAGGTGAGGAGAATCGTGAAGGCCAGAGATCCCCGGATGCTCCATGAGCAAGAGAGAGGCAGGTGCAAGGAGCTTTCGGGAGGGTGTTGCTACAAAGCAAGTTGGAGAGCCTTGGACAAGGCAGGTGCTCTATGAGACAAGAGGGAAGCTATGATGCTATTGTGCAACTGGGAGTGCCTTGGAGACAGAGGGCATGCTCAATGAGCAAGGGAGAAGCTGCAGTGCTGGCTATGATTACTTGACGTGCAACGAGGCTATTGCTTTGCTGGGAGTTACGGGATTTGGTTGGGCATGGCTACTATGCAGAATGGAGGATCTCGGACGATGGGAGAGTGAGCTCCAGGATCAGGAGTAGCTGTGAGGTTACCATGATTATATGAAAGAAAAAGGGTGAGGGGGGTGCCCCGTGAGCAGGAGGTAGTATCATCAGGTGAAGGGGATCTTGCTCGAGGGGAGATGAAAGCGAGGGGAGATTTTCATTTGCAGGTGGATCTCTATTGCACAAGGGGAGATCCTTGGATGATGGTTGTAGCAAGCCGAGGTGTTTGGTTAGCTCTTGGCGATAGTGCATGATCGTTGTGGCTACAGTTGAAGGAACAAGAACCGAGTTGTTCGTATATGTCTTGCTTTGGGTTGTGCAAGAGGATGGGCATGAAGGTTTGATAGGCAAGCAAACTAGTTGTAGGTCCTTTGTGAATAAAAACACGTTGGCATTGTAGGCAGGGAAGCTCTACATAATTCGGCAAAAAGAAGAGCACCACTGTTGATGATTCCGAGGAGATCTTTGCATATGATCTTGGGGTACCTTAGTGGCTTGAGGAAGCTTAGTAGTGATCATGTGGCCAAGCCCCTGGTAAAAGTTTTTTGAAAAAGAATACTGCATGCATGTACACAGGAGCCATGAGGGCTGTGGGTGTCACTACTATATAAGGTGGGTATAGAGTGAGGAGGGGAATAGCTCTGAGGTAGCTATTATAGCTTGAAGGCAGAGATGAGCAAGAATGGCGGGTTACATCATTACCACTGCTTATTGATGATCTTTGGGAGAGATATAATAAGACTTCTGACCATAGTCACTTTGTGGGTGGTTGTCCGGTGAATTGTGGGATTGGATGCATTATGAATCTGAATGATTTGTGAGCTTGAGCTCAAACAATAGGAGCTTGTGTTGGGCTGTGTAGTCCATTGGGTTTCTTTCTGAGGTTTTTCGGCTTCTAGAGGAAATGTGGCCAGTGTATGAATTGAATTTGTAGAGACAAGGAGTATCAATGAATGCCTTTTACCTTTTGATAGTGTTGTTCAATTGTTTTAAACGTGGATGAGGGTGGCTGTGAAGGTGAATTAGGCTGCTCTACTGCTTTTGTCCATCCAATGCCTTAGTGGCAAACTAGGTCCTTCTTGCCACGGCTTGATATATCACCTCGTGCTGGTGCTTTCATAGAGGATGCATTGGGCAGCTCCAATGGTTGGTATGGAACTTCCAGACGGCACAAGGAACACTAGGGCCCAAGTAGCTTGGTAGATGGTGATCATGCCGCAGGCACTGGGAGGCTTGGGTATCATCAATCCAGAGATGCAGAGCAGAGCCCTTGTTGACTTTGTGCCAACATGGACTTATGTAGAAAGAGAATATGTTACGACTTTGTGTTACAACTTCTACATGTAGAAAAAGAATGTGTTACAACTTCTACATGTAGAAAGAGAATGTGTTATAACTTTGTGTTACAACTTCTACATACGACTTCTACATGTAGAAAGAGAATGTGTTACAACTTTATGTTACAACTCCTACATACGACTTCTACATGTAGAAAGAGAATGTGTTACAACTTTGTGTTACAACTTCTACATACGACTTCTACATGAAGAGAGAGAATGTGTTACAATTCCTACATGTAGAGAGAGAAGCTCTCCAACTTGTATAAATACCCCATAATGGAATGAAGCCCACACTCTTTGGGGCATTGTGTTGAGTCTACGTTGGTATTCCAAGCATTTGCCTCAAGTGTCCATGCTTCCTTGCACTCCACATCCAAAAGCATGTCCTAATCTTGCAACTCCTCCTCCCCTCTCCTCCAACCTTGCAACCCATCCTCTCCCTCTCCTCCTCCCTCCTCCTCCCTCCTCCTCCTCCTCCTCCTCCTCCTCCTCCTCCTCCCTCCTCCTCCTCCTCCTCTCTCCTTCTCCTCCCTCCTCCTCCTCGCTTCTCTCTTTTCTTTCCCCCATGCTCTTACACCTTCTTCCTCTCCCACTCCTATGCTCCCCCTAAACCCTTTGTTCCTCAACCCTTAAACTCCATGATCTATGAGGGAGATGAGCTCTCCACCATGTACTCTACCCTGAACCTTGGATCCTCCTTCTAACCCTGGACTCCTTCTAAACCTTGGAACCTCCTTCTAACCCTAGAACCTCTTTTAAACTCTGGAACCTCTCTCTAACCCTTGGAACCTCCTTCTAAACCTTGGAACCTCCTTCTAACCCTGGAACCTCCTTTCAAACCCTGCAACCTCCTTCTAACCCTGGAACGTCCTTCTAAACCCTGGAACCTCCTTCTAACCCTAGAACCTCCTTCTAACCTTAAACTCCTCCTAAACCCTGCAACCCCCAATGAAGGCAAAAGCCTTCATTACCTCAATAATGATGATACACATTCCTTTTACACATGCATGCACTTTGTTTGCTTACCACACTTAAGCCTACATCTCTCACTGGAACACGACTCGAGGCCCTAAGCTACACATATACTACAATGACAAACCCAATATATCTGTAGGTGACAAAGTGCCTCGGAACCCTGCATACTGAGAATACCCAGCTCTTCCTAGGAAAGCAATAGGAAAGAGCCACAACTTCTACATGTACAAAGAGAATGTGTTACAACTTCTACATGTAGAAAGAGAATGTGTTACAACATTGTGTTACAACTACATACAACTTCTACATGTAGAAAGAAAATGTGTTACGACTTCTACATACAACTTATACATGTAGAGAGAGAATGTGTTACAATTCCTACATGCAGAGAGAGAAGCTCTCCAACTTGTATAAATACCCCATAATGGAATGAAGCCCACACTCTTTGAGGCATTTTGTTGAGTCTACTTTGGTATTCCAAGCATTTGTCTCAAGTGTGCATGCTTCTTTGCACTCCACATCCAAAAGTATGTCCTAACCTTGCAACTCCTCTCCTCACCTCCATCCTTGCAACCCATCCTCTCCCTCTCCTCCTCCCTCCTCCTCCTTCCTCCTCCTCCTCCCTCCTCCTCCTCCTCCCTCCTCCTTCTCCCTCCTCTCTCTTCTTTCCCCCATGCTCTTACACCTTCTTCCTCTCCCACTCCTATGCGCCCCCTAGACCCTTTGTTCCTCAACCCTTAAACTCCATGATCTACGAGGGAGATGAGTTCTCCACCATGTACTCTACTCTGAACCTTGGATCCTCCTTCTAACCCTAGACTCCTTCTGAACCTTGGAACCTTGTTCTAACTTTGGAACTCCTCCTCTCTCATCCTCCCTCCTCCTCCTCCCTCCTCTCTCTTCTTTCGCCCATGCTCTTACACCTTCTTTCTCTCCCACTCGTATGCTCCCCCTAAACCCTTTGTTCCTCAACCCTTAAACTCCATGATCTATGAGGGAGATGAGTTCTCCACCATGTACTCTACCCTGAACCTTGGATCCTCCTTCTAACCCTGGACTCCTTCTGAACCTTGGAACCTCCTTCTAACCCTGGAACCTCTTCTAAACTTTGGAACCTCTCTCTAAACCCTTGAACCTCCTTCTAAACCCTGGAGCCTCCTTCTAACCTTGGAACCTCCTTCTAACCCTTAAACTCCTTCTAAACCCTGCAACCCCCAATGAAGGCAAAATCCTTCATTACCTCAATCATGATGATACATGTTCCTTTTACACATGCATGCACTTTGTTTGCTTACCACACTTAAGCCTACGTCTCTCACCAGAACACGACTCGAGGTCCTAAGCTACACATATACTACAACCAACAACCCCACTATATCTGTAGGTGACAAAAAGCCTCAGAACCCTGCATACAGAGAGAACCCTGCTCTTCCTACAAAAGCAGTAGGAAAGAGCCAACATTTCTTGCAATCGCATCCAACATGTATGCAAGATAGCAAGAAATGCCAGCCTCAACAACGAGACCCCTGCCAAACCTCTTCCCAAGAAGATTTCATGGTAGTGTCCGCAACCTCAGCAACGACTACCCCTCCTTAAGAGGAGATAAGCTTCTTGACTACAGACCACAAATTGTATGGTGCAAAAGCATTACAGCAAGAACGACTGGATTATGCACATGGCATCCCAACTCTGAAATCAAAATAAGCCATAACCCGAGGATGGGTAATAAAATGGATCCGGGAGTATGTGGACTCTGTGCCAACATGGACTTATGTAGAAAGAGAATGTGTTACAACTTTGTGTTACAACTTCTACATATGACTTCTACATGTAGAAAGAGAATGTGTTACAACTTTGTGTTACAACTTCTACATGTAGAAAGAGAATGTGTTACAACTTCTACATACGACTTCTACATGTAGAAAGAGAATGTGTTACGACTTCTACATACAACTTCTACATGTAGAGAGAGAATGTGTTACAATTCCTACATGCAGAGAGAGAAGCTCTCCAACTTGTATAAATACCCCATAATGGAATGAAGCCCACACTCTTTGAGGCATTTTGTTGAGTCTACTTTGGTATTCCAAGCATTTGTCTCAAGTGTGCATGCTTCTTTGCACTCCACATCCAAAAGTATGTCCTAACCTTGCAACTCCTCTCCTCACCTCCATCCTTGCAACCCATCCTCTCCCTCTCCTCCTCCCTCCTCCTCCTTCCTCCTCCTCCTCCCTCCTCCTCCTCCTCCCTCCTCCTTCTCCCTCCTCTCTCTTCTTTCCCCCATGCTCTTACACCTTCTTCCTCTCCCACTCCTATGCGCCCCCTAGACCCTTTGTTCCTCAACCCTTAAACTCCATGATCTACGAGGGAGATGAGTTCTCCACCATGTACTCTACTCTGAACCTTGGATCCTCCTTCTAACCCTAGACTCCTTCTGAACCTTGGAACCTTGTTCTAACTTTGGAACTCCTCCTCTCTCATCCTCCCTCCTCCTCCTCCCTCCTCTCTCTTCTTTCGCCCATGCTCTTACACCTTCTTTCTCTCCCACTCATATGCTCCCCCTAAACCCTTTGTTCCTCAACCCTTAAACTCCATGATCTATGAGGGAGATGAGTTCTCCACCATGTACTCTACCCTGAACCTTGGATCCTCCTTCTAACCCTGGACTCCTTCTGAACCTTGGAACCTCCTTCTAACCCTGGAACCTCTTCTAAACTTTGGAACCTCTCTCTAAACCCTTGAACCTCCTTCTAAACCCTGGAGCCTCCTTCTAACCTTGGAACCTCCTTCTAACCCTTAAACTCCTTCTAAACCCTGCAACCCCCAATGAAGGCAAAATCCTTCATTACCTCAATCATGATGATACATGTTCCTTTTACACATGCATGCACTTTGTTTGCTTACCACACTTAAGCCTACGTCTCTCACCAGAACACGACTCGAGGTCCTAAGCTACACATATACTACAACCAACAACCCCACTATATCTGTAGGTGACAAAAAGCCTCAGAACCCTGCATACAGAGAGAACCCTGCTCTTCCTACAAAAGCAGTAGGAAAGAGCCAACATTTCTTGCAATCGCATCCAACATGTATGCAAGATAGCAAGAAATGCCAGCCTCAACAACGAGACCCCTGCCAAACCTCTTCCCAAGAAGATTTCATGGCAGTGTCCGCAACCTCAGCAACGACTACCCCTCCTTAAGAGGAGATAAGCTTCTTGACTACAGACCACAAATTATATGGTGCAAAAGCATTACAGCAAGAACGACTGGATTACGCACATGGCATCCCAACTCTGAAATCAAAATAAGCCATAACCCGAGGATGGGTAATAAAATGGATCCGGGAGTATGTGGACTCTGTGCCAACATGGACTTATGTAGAAAGAGAATGTGTTACAACTTTGTGTTACAACTTCTACATATGACTTCTACATGTAGAAAGAGAATGTGTTACAACTTTGTGTTACAACTTCTACATGTAGAAAGAGAATGTGTTACAACTTCTACATACGACTTCTACATGTAGAAAGAGAATGTGTTACAACTTCTACATACGACTTCTACATGTAGAGAGAGAATGTGTTACAATTCCTACATGCAGAGAGAGAAGCTCTCCAACTTGTATGAATACCCCATAATGGAATGAAGCCCACACTCTTTGGGGCATTGTGTTGAGTCTACTTTGGTAGTCCAAGCATTTGTCTCAAGTGTCCATGCTTCCTTGCACTCCACGTCCCAAAGCATTGTGGGGGTTAAAGGTCACTGTGCCTTTACCCCAGTTATGTACAATACTCAAACACATATATAAATGAATGAAAAAGAAGATTAGGGTGGTTCTGCACCCACCAAAACTTGTGTGGCTCTCTGTTTCTCTCTCTCTCCTTCTTCCGTTCTTGCTTCCGTTGAGAGCACTCTCAACTGGTATCAGAGCCCGGGTGATCTAGCTGAGCGTGCGTGAATGCTTGAAGGTCAACAGCTCTGTGGGAGGAAGGAGAAGCTCTGTGGGAAGCTTTGTGGGTGACTTTACTTGCATCCGAGTGTGCAGAGACCTTGGAGGAACCTTTGGAAAAGTCACTTTGGTTTTGCGAAGTGGTTTTGAGAGCCTGTTAAGTGTTTTCAAAGAGAAAGTCGTTTTTTGAGCTTTTCCCTGTTCTGTTCGATGACAAAGACTCCATATTGACTTGTAGAGGCAACTATTGCTTGCTTTTGGTGTCTACTTCACTTCAAGAGCTTGGAAACACCTTTATTCTTGAATCTGGGATCATTTCATTGGATTTCTGACCATTTTTTGCCCGGGTGTTGGAACTCAAGTTTGGAGCAACCATTTGCAGATCTGTCAGTTCCCTGGACTCAGGAGGTCCTAAAACTTCTATGTTGCTCATCATTCGCACTCCGGTGGAGTTTACAGACAGCTCTGTTTCCAAAAACGTTTTTCAGTCTGTGTGTTGGACCCAGTGATTGAGACCACGGTTTCCAAAACCGTCTGTCCCATTGCGTTTCGGATGCCCAAAAACCCCTACCTGTCAGTTCTTACATGATTCGGTGGAGGATTTTCAGAGTTATAGATCTCTGTGTATTCAATTTTGTCTCTCTGTTATGCATTTTTTCATTCTAAGGTTTTGAAACCTTAGATTTATGCCACATGGCAATGGATAAGTTTTGACTCCCATTTCTCACTCATCGGTTGGAATTTTGGAGTTTTCACAGAAGAGAGATATTTGCAGATTTTCTTGTTGAGTCTGATTATGCAATGGTGCCCATGTTTTGAGGTATCTCAGGTTCTATTTTGAGTAGCGGTCATTACCGTGGGACTATGATTTCTTGAGCATACCTTATGCAGATCACTCTGGTTGCAGTTTGAGCAGTCTGCGCTCATTAGTGGTATGCATTGGGTTGTAGTGGATGATTTATAGGCCATTTGGATGCATTGCACTCCTTATTGGATGCGCTGATAGGCCCAAATTGCCTTGTGGGATGCTATTTTTATGGACTCTTTGCACATGGATGCTATTTTATGCTGAGGGACAGCTTTGACACATTGCAGGTGATGCACTGATAGTGCTATGCTCTCTTGATGGGACAAACTTTTCTTTGTGGAAAGAAGAGATAAGGGATGTGCTTATTCAAAAGAAGCAGATTAAACCCTTGGCAGGGATTAAAGCTAAGCCTACAAATATGTCTGAGGATGATTGGAATGAGTTGGATGCATTAGCAAAGTCTACTATTAGACTTCATCTTGCAGAGTTGGTTTATTTCACAGTAGTAAATGAGCAGACTACGGAAGATTTGTGGAAGAAAGTGTGTGCCACTTATGAGAAGGAAACTGCCTCTAATAAAGTTTACCTCATGAAGAGGTTGTTTGAGCTGTAGATGAAGGAAGGGGTCTCCATTGCTTCTCACTTGAATGAATTCAATATTATTTTCAGCCAGCAGCTTCAGGCTCAGAAGATGAATTTTGATGTGGAGACTAAGGCAATATTTCTCTTATGTTCATTGCCATCCTCATGGGATACCTTCCGTACAGCTGTCAGTAACTCTGCACCTAGTGGAGTACTGAAATTTGATGATGTTGTGGGTAGCTTGTTGGCCAAGGAGATTAGACGGAAGTCTATGGATGGCAACAAGCAAGATGCAGCCTTAAATGTGCAAAGGGGCAGATCACAGTTCAGGGGGAGGTCCCAAGAAAGAGGGAAGTCTCGTAGTAAATCCAGGGCACGGAACATTGAGTGTTACCACTGTGGCAAGAAGGGGCATATGAAAAAGGATTGCTACAAGCTGAAAAGAGAGCAAAAGGATAAGAAAAAGAATGCAAATTGGGGTGCAAATCAAAAGGAAGAGAGTCCAAGGGAGGACAAAGGAAAAGTGAAGATCGAGGAGATCAATGCAGTCACACATGATAGTGACAATGATGTTCTCTTCATGTCTAGTTTATCTGTAGAGTTGCTTACCACTTCAGATGATGCATATTCCCAGGATTGGATTTTGGATTCTGGCACTTCATTTCATGTTACTCCCCATAGGGAATGGTTCTCCACTTATGACAGTGGAAAGACAGGTTGTGTGCATCTTGGAAATGTCTATGCATGTGACATAGTGGGAGTAGGTGACAAAGTTTTCTTTTGCAAATGGGTCTGCATTTGTTTTGAAACATGTGAGACATGTGCCTAAGTTGACCAAGAGTCTTATTTCAGTGGGTCAGCTAGATGATGCTGGTTTTCACACCACTTTTGGCTTTCAAACTTGGAAAATTCAGAAGGGCTCTATGCTTTTGGCTAGGGGTGTCAAGTGTGGGACTTTGTATCCCTTACATGTATCAGGGCTATTTGATCATGTTGTTGCAATAATCGAGCAGCCAAGCACTTCTTTGTGGCATTGCAGGTTGGGGCACATGAGCCAGAA
This sequence comes from Dipteris shenzhenensis, assembly GCF_047967505.1. NCBI lineage: Eukaryota > Viridiplantae > Streptophyta > Polypodiopsida > Gleicheniales > Dipteridaceae > Dipteris > Dipteris shenzhenensis. Next base: position 19,744,571 of record NC_141621.1, read on the forward strand.
TGAAACTCTTATGCCATTTGGGTTATGTACTACATTTGAGTTTCTCTGATTTTGAATTTTGTGAGCACTGTCTCTATGGGAAGCAAACTAAATCAGCCCATAAAAGAAGGGGAAAGAAAGAGTTTAAAAAGCTTGATTTGGTGCATTCATACGTATGTGGTCCCATGCCTACACGGTCATTAGGTGGGGCTGAATACTATGTGACATTCATTGATGATGCAACTAGGAAAGTGTGGGCTTATGCTATAGCTTGGAAGAGTGATGTGTTCCAGGTATTTTAGAAATGGTTGGCCTTGGTTGAGAATCAATCAGGTAGAATGCTTAAATGCCTACGGACTGACAATGGTGGAGAGTATCTCTCCCATGACTTTCAGCATTCTGTGATACACGTGGGATTAAGAGGGAGCTCACATCCCCTCATACTCCAAAGCAAAATCCAGTTGCAGAAAAGATGAACCGTACCATTCAAGAAAGGTTGCAATGCATGCTTTCCAATGCAAGTCTTTTTGGTGGTTTTTGGGCTGAGGCAATGAAGACTGCAGTGCATGTGATCAATAGATCACCTAGTAAGAGTTTGGATGGTGGTATTCCTGAAGAGGCATGGAGTGGCAAGAAGCCCTCTTACTCTCATTTGCATATATTTGGGTGTGAGGCATATGCACACGTGCCAAAAGAGCTTCGAAAGAAGCTAGAACCCAAGTCTAGGAAATGCATCTTTCTGGGTTATGGTGAAAGTGGAGAGATGGGCTATCGTCTCTGGGATCCAGAAGCAAAAAAGATCATACGCAGCCATGATGTGGTCTTCAATGAGAAGAAGATGCATAAGGCAACCATGAGGGATGTGGAAATGAGGAGAATCACTTTCCAAGATGTGAATCCACCTGCATATGTTGATAGACAGCAAGCTGTCCATGCACCAAATGTGCAAGAAATGGTACCACCAAGTACTCCCACAGGTATACAATCAAGGGTAGATGATGGATCATCTATTGGTGGAAATGATGAGCCAAATGTGGCTGATGTGCAAATGGGATAGCAAGCTGAAATGCCCTTGAGAAGATCATCTAGAGTGTCTAGATTGCCTGATAGGTTTGTTCCAGGGGTAGACTATGTGATGCTTACTGATTGCAGGGAGCCTTCTTGCTACAGAGAGGCTATGATGCGTGAGGATCAACGCAAGTGGGAGTATGCTATGCAATCAAAAATGAGTTCACTTATGAAGAATAAGACTTGGGACTTGGTTTCTTTGCCACATGGAAAGAAAGCATTGCCATGTAAATGGGTCTACAAAATGAAGGTCACAGGTGATGATGTGCCTAGGTATAAGGCTCGTTTGGTCGCTAAAGGGTTCAAGCAAGAGAAGGGTGTGGACTTTGATGAGATATTCTCTCCGGTTGTGAAGATGACCACACTTAGATGCATACTTAGACTAGTGGCAGTAGAGGATATGGAGCTTATGCAGATGGATGTCAAGACAGCTTTCTTGCATGGGGATTTGCATGAGGAAATTTACATGGTGCAGCCGGAAGGCTTTGAAGAAAAGGGCAAAGAGCATTTAGTTTGCAAGCTGAAGAAGAGTCTCTATGGTCTTAAGCAAGCACCTAGAGAATGGTATCAGAAATTTGATGCTTTCATTCGGTCCCAGGGTTTTAGAAGGAGTGAAATTGATCACTGCCTCTACACTAAAAGGGCTAAGGACAATAGCCTGATAATCTTGGCACTATATGTGGATGATATGCTATTGGCTAGCAAGAATACTTATGAGCTAGATGCATTAAAGGCCAAGTTGCATGAGGCCTTTGATATGAAGGATTTGGGATTTGCAGGTCATATTCTTGGTATGCGCATCATGCATGATCGGAGTAGGAAACTCCTTTGGCTTTCACAAAAAGAGTATGTTACAAAAGTATTGCAGCGTTTCAATATGGAGGGGGGGAAGGCAGTGAGTACTCCATTGCCTCCATATGTGAAACTGAGTCATACAGATAGTCCCAAATCAGAAGAGGAGAGGGCCATGATGGCCAAGGTTCCTTATGCATCAGCGGTTGGGAGTCTTATGTATGCTATGATAGCTACTAGACTAGACATTGCATTTGCAGTGGGACTTGTTAGCCGGTATATGGCTAATCCAGGAAAGAGGCAGTGGGAGGCAGTTAAGTGCATCATGAGGTACATGAAGGGTACCAAGGAGATGTGCATATGCTTTGGTAAAGGAGACATGCGTGTACTTGGGTACACAGATTCAGACTATGCAGGGCATGTGGATAGTAGGAGATCCACTTCTAGTTATGTGTTCACCTTTGCAGGTGGTGCAGTGTCGTGGATGTCTCGCGCACAGAAGTGCGTTGCTTTGTCTACCACAGAGGTTGAGTATGTTGCAGCCGCAGAGGGTTGCAAGGAGGCTATATGGCTTGATCGGCTAGTGGGAGATTTGGGGATTCATACAGGTGTACCGACATTGCATAGTGATTCCATGAGTGCTATTCAGCTAGTACGGAATCTCGTCTTTCATGCAAAGACCAAACACATTGAGGTCAGGTACCATTTCATCAGGGAGGTACTTGAGGACAAGCGCATAGAGCTTGTCAAGGTTCATACAGATGATAACCCTGCAGATATGCTGACGAAGAGTCTACCTAGTCAGCAGTTTGAGTATTGTCGTGTATTGATGGGCATTGGATAGTATGCTCACTGGTTGTTCTCCCTTAAAGGCACATTGTCCTTTAAGTGGGAGGTTGTGGGGGTTAAAGGTCACTGTGCCTTTACCCCAGTTATGTACAATAGTCAAACACATATATAAATGAATGAAAAAGAAGATTAGGGTGGTTCTGCACCCACCAAAACTTGTGTGGCTCTTTGTTTCTCTCTCTCTCATTCTTCCGTTCTTGCTTCCGTTGAGAGCACTCTCAAGCATGTCCTAACCTTGCAACTCCTCCTCCCCTCTCCTCCAACCTTGCGTTGGTAAACTGAAAGGAAAGGATAGAGTGCACACAAAATTAGAATACTTGCATATAGAATGAAGAAGAGTGAGGTCCTTATGTAGGCACCTCTTACATGCTCACTGACATCACTGATGACTTCAGAGCTCCACAATCATCGCCTCAATCTGCTCCTAGATTCTCTCAATCATCCTATGTGGATTCTACCACCACCTAACTGTGCTTATGGGCACCTAACTGTGCCTCTAGCACTCACACATAGAAACCAAGGTGTGCTTGAGGCATATACCTTGAGATATCCCAACAAGGGAATGCCTCAAGCTATGTCAAGGATATAGCTAGCACAAGGTGTTTCATGCCATCTCATGGTGGTCATGGATCTATCAATGGCTAGGATCTCAAGCTGGCAAGGGTTCCCATGGGTGTAAGGTAAACAAAAGGGATACAAAAGACCTTCCAATGGTTATCTACCCTGCATGTACATGCACACAATGTCTACAGGAGGTACCATGGAGTAAAACACATACACATGGCCTACATCATAAGGTGGCTAGAGGTGTTTACAAAACACACAAAACACAATAGTTTATTTCATTCATTTTGGAGGACTATCCAGGCTGAGTACCTTGACTCAACATAAAAGGAGAGATTTGGAGCATACATAGAGATGATTTAAAAAGAATAATCTTCAAAGGATGCCTCATCTTGTGGAGGCACATCAACTGAAAGTAGATTGGCATTTTCTGTCTTTGAAGTTGCTCCCTTTTTGGCTCTGCAAAACTTCTCATGATGATTGTTTTTGCCACAGTGTTTGCATGGATTGATTTTGAAGCAGTCTTTTGAGAGGTGATTAGTCTTCCCATAATGATTGCAAGGTGAAAACTTGCCCTTCTGGATTTTTTATGGCATAGACTGTGTCATTGGCTTTCCGGAGCTCCATGTGCCTTTCTTCTTCTTGGAGAGCAGAGATAAGACCTTCAAGATTAGGATTAGGAAGATTTTTCAAAGTGGTAACAATATGATCATAATCTTCAGGCATACTCTTAAGCAACACTGCCATAGCATCATCTATAGTGATAGGAGAGTTGATAGAAGCAAGTTGAGTCATAAGACTCCGCATGTCATTGACATGGGCAGCCAAAGGAGTGCCACTAACCATCTTCAATTCAAAGAAAGAAATTTTAAGTGATAATTTTGAGATGTGAGAGCTAGCACCAAAAATCATGTCAAGCTTCTGCCAAGCTTCTGAAGGAGACTTTAGGTCAGAGATGTGATACCATATGCTTTCTACTCTCTAGCGGGATCCCTTGCCGGGCGTATCGGAGGTGAGGATTCTCCAGCATTGGAGGCTACTGAAGAAGAAGTTGAAGCCAGTTTGACAAGTCCCCAGAGGTTTTCCCTCATCAATGCAAATTTCACCTTCATCTGCCATGTGTGGAAGCCCTTACCATTGAACTTATCTATATTCAATATGGTAGCCATGAGAGGGTCTAACCCAGGTATTGGGCAGTGTCTTCTCTCTTACAAGGCTAGAAAAATAACTGAAAAGCTTCAAAATATAAGCATTTAATGTAGCAAAGACTTGTGACCAAATTTCAATCAATGATGCTTTCACTTACATGCTTCACAAAGGTGGCTAAATGAAAGCTTTCCAGTCAAAACCAGGTATAGCACTTAAAAGAAAGTTGTAGCCATAGTTGTACTTATGCTTTTCAAAACTTCAAAACCTCAGAATTGCTAAAGTAGCATCTAATGTAGCATCACTTTCAAAACCTTGTCAAAACTGTCAAAAACAAAGGCCTGAACTTGGAGGGCTTGTATCTCACTCTCCAAAGCAAAGAAAAAGGGGCTTTTTGAGGCAAAAGAAAGCTCATATACCACAGAAGGTCCACGGAGGAGGAGGAGCGCAAATCCGTGTCAGATCACCATAGCTCGTTTCTTCAAATTCAACTGGTTTTTCTCAGTTTTCACCTTGAATATGCAGCCGTTGCTACTCAGATTTCAGCACAGGATAGCTCAAGACATGGAGAGTCTTCCCCTGAAAGGAATTAGAGGAATATGAAGTAGACTCAGAGAAAACGCAGGAAAGAGAGTAGCCGATTTTCATGCAATGCCATCGAGCAGCGGCGATGATACTTCAATTCATTGCAGGCAGAGGTTCACCCCTTCGAGATGTATCTCCAGCAGGAAGGGCTTCGAGAATGGCAGAGAAACAGAGGAGAATAGACTTTAGCAAGATTTGGGAAGAAGGGGAAGAGATGGTGAAGAAGAAGATGGAGAAGAACAAGATGATGTGGCAGAAATGGGATCAAGGGGGATCAAAGTGCTCTGATACCATGTTGGTAAACTGAAAGGAAAGCATAGAGTGAACACAAACTCATAATACTTGCATATAGAATGAAGAAGAGTGAGGTCCTTATGTAGGCACCTCTTACATGCTCACTGACATCACTGATGACTGCAGAGCTCCACAATCATCTCCTCAATCTGCTCCTAGATTCTCTCAATCATCCTATGTGGCTTCTACCACCACCTAACTGTGCTTATGGGCATGTAATTGTGCCTCTAGCACTCACACATAGAAACCAAGGTGTGCCTGAGGCATACACCTTGAGATATCCCAACACCTTGCAACCCATCCTCTCCCTCTCCTCCTCCCTTCTCCTCCTTCCTCCTCCTCCTCCCTCTTCCACCTCCTCCTCTCTCCTCCTCCTCCCTCCTCTCTCTTCTTTCCCCCATGCTCTTACACCTTCTTCCTCTCCCACTCCTATGCTCCCCCTAAAACCTTTGTTCCTCAAGCCTTAAACTCCATGATCTACGAGGGAGACACATTCTCCAGTATGTACTCTACCCTGAACCTTGGATCCTCCTTCTAACCCTGGACTCCTTCTGAACCTTCGAACCTCCTTCTAACCCTAGAACCTCTTCTAAACTGTGGAACCTCTCTCTAAACCCTAGAACCTCCTTCTAAACCTTGGAGCCTCCTTCTAACCATGGAACCTTCTTCTAAACCCTGGAACCTTCTTCTAATCCTGGAACCTCCTTTTAGACCCTAGAACTCCTTCTAACCTTGGAACCTCCTTCTAACCCTTAAACTCCTCTAAAACCCTACAACCCCCAATGAAGTGAAAGCCTTCATTACCTCAATCATGATGATACACGTTCCTTTTACACATGCATGCACTTTGTTTGCTTACCATACTTAAGCCTACGTCTCTCACCGAAACATGACTCGAGGTCCTAAGCTACACGTATACTACAACGACAACCCCAATATATCTATAGGTGACAAAACCCTCGGAACCCTGCATATTGAGAATACCAACTCTTCCTACGAAAGCAGTAGGAAAGAGCCAACATTTGGTGCCGTTTTCGGGGAGACTAGCGCCTCAAGTAAATGAGTAAACATACATAGGTATGTGTAAAAAACAAACTACTTCAAACTTTCACAAACATAACACTCAAGGGCAAGGAGAGTCAATTTTTTTTTTCCATTTCTAGCCGAATATATCTACCCCAAGCGTCAACCTTGGGTTACTACCTTAAGAAAATTTCTTTATTTCTTAAATAGAAGCCACTTGATAAACAATCAGGCTAGGTAGTGGACATGAATGCGTAGAGCTTGCAATTTCGATCATTTCACCTTTTTGCAGAAGAGCAAACTGAGCTATCCATAACAAGTTATGGCTCGGGAAGTGTTTAGGGTTAAACCCTAAACCTAAACTCATTTCCTATAAAAACCCACTCCACCCCCTCATTCTTCATCTTTCACATTTTTCCTCCATCCTCTTCTTCATTCTGAGCCCTACGCAAGACACTCCTCCCTCTCCATCGACCACCACCTTACTCCCATCCTCACATTGTAAGTGACTTCAAGCCCATCTCGCAGTGATAACCTAGCCATCCACCCACCATCCATTGTTCTTCAACAATCCCGTTACATCGAGAACGACTTGGAGAGCGTTCAGGTGACCACCTCTTCCTTTGGATTTTTGTCCGTCAAGTTTTTTCTCTTCTTTTTTTTCCCCCTCCCATTTCCACCACCACCCCCTCCCCCCTCCATCTCCACCACCCCCTCCCTCTTTCCCTCCCCCTTTCTCTTTCTCTCTCTTTCCCTCCTCCTCCATCTCCACCACCACCACCCTCTCCATCTCTACCACCCCCTCCCCCCTCCATCTCCACCACCCCCTCCCTCTTTCCCTCCCCTTTTCTCTCTCTCCCTCTTTCCCTCCCCCTCCATCTCCACCACCACCACCGCCTCCCCCCTCCATCTCCACCACCCCCTCCCCCCCTCCATCCTCACCACCACCACCCCCTCCCCCCTTCCATCTTCACCACCATCACCCCCTCCCTCTTTCCCTCCCCCTTTCTCTCTCTCTCTCTCTTTCCCTCCCCCTCCCCCCTTCCCCCTCCATCCCACCACCCCCTCCCCCCCTCCATCTCCACCACCCCCTCCCTCTTTCCCTCCCCCTTTCTCTCTCTCTCTCTCTCTCTTTCCCTTCCCCTTCCTCTCTCTTTCTTTTTCTCTCACTCTCTTTCTCTCTCTCTCTCTCTCTCTCTCTCTCTCTCTCTCTCTCTCTCTTTCCCTCCCCCTTTCTCTCTCTGCCTCTCTCTCGATTACACACACTCTCTCTCTCTCATACACTCTCTCTCTTTTTCTCTCTCTGACACACTCTCTCTCTCTCTCACTCTCTCTCTCTTTTCTCTCTCTCTCTCTCTCCCTCTCTCTCTCTTTTCTCTCTCTACTCACTCTCCTTTGCCCTCCCCCTCCTCCCCCCCTCTCTGTATTTCCCCCCCCCGCTCTCTCTCTCTCTCTCTCTCCCTCTCTCTCTACCCCCCTCTCGCCAGCCGCTGCCTATCCACTCCCTACCTTCTAAAGCAAGGGCCTTAAGGCCCTTGCTGTTGCAGAGGGCGGCCCACGGTGGCGCTCACAGTGCCTACTGGTGACGATGCACCAACGTTGCCCGCCCCGTCGATGACGGAGCTGCCAAAGGCGATGCCCGCCTGTGCCCCCTCCACCCCTGCTCTCCCCTGTGCCCCGCTCCCTGCCCGTCGCCCCGCCCCCGTGGCACTGCCCCCCAATGCCAGCTCACCCCCTCTCCTCTCGCCCCCCACCCACCACCCTGCCCCCCACTCGCCACCCCACCCGCCACCCCGTCACCGCCTGACGACGACTTGCAATGACGTCGCCCACTGCCCCGCCCCCCTCTCCTCTCACCTGCTGCCCTGCCCCACTTTCCTTTCAACCCCCGCCCTCTCCCCTCCCCTCCCCTACATACCCCCTCGATTCCATCCCCTTCCCCCCCTTTCTCAAACCCCCCCTGCGCCGCTGTCGGGGAAGCCCCCCCAACAGTTGAAACAAAAAAAAAAGCGCCTAACCTAAAACTAACCTAAGGCTAGTTACTAACTGAGGTTAGGTTAGTTTGTTAGTTAAGTTAGGTTAGTTTAGTTAACCCTCGATTAGTTAGACTAGGTTAGGTTAGGTTCGTTTAGTTATCCTAGGTTAGTCTAACTATGATTAGTTTACCTAGGTTAGTTACTAATAGTTAGGTTAGGTTCACTAACCTTCAGTTAGTTAACCTAAAAAGGTCAATTTTACCCCTACTTTAACCCTCGTAACTCATCCATTTGGAATCCAAACTGAACCCCGTCTGAACCCAGATTTCACACACAGAAACACCACGCTACGGGTTATTTTTCCAGCCCATTGAACACCATTTTGGCATCCCTAGCACTCGCTCATTCATGCCCCTGTGTGGGCCTCGTTTCGCACATATTTGCTCATATCTTCACACCGTGACCTCCGATTAACAATCCCTCTGCACCGGCACAGTTCCCTACACACGTAAGACAATCTTAGGCACATTATTAACACCATGGTCCCTACACACACTAACACCACTCTAACCCTCCCAACAACACTACATCCACACTTGCACTTGTGGAAGAGACACCCTTGGCAAATCTTGCCCAATCTGCATGCAGCTACATTTCGGCCAGTGCCTTCGACTCCACCGCTTGCCAAATCCACATATAACTCTGCTGCAACAACCGCCCCCGCCAATCCTCTACCCCGAGTCCCCCCTTGAGATTCAACCACTCCCTCTAACTCCTCCACGCCCCAACATGGCTGGACGCCATCATGACAATGATGGGGATATCGACCTCGATGTAGAGGCTGACAATTTCTTCAATCGAAGAAATAACAACAATCAAGGCCGATGCTCCTTGGGAAAACTGGAACTTCCCAAATATAATGGTCGGGGAGATCCAACCTAATTCCTCCAGCATTTTGATGCCGCATGCCGCGTAGATGGAGATCAATCCCATGAAACCAAGGTGGCTTGGTTTCCCATGGCCTTAACTGATGAAGTGTCCGAATGGTACCTAGACCTTCTTGTGGAAGAACACGCCACATGGGACCTACTTCAAACAAAATTCAAACGACGCTTTCAAATAGAGAGGCTACAAGATGATCTCGCTCTCCAACTAAGCAAGCTCAAACAAGGTTGACGAGAAAATGTACACATGTACCTGGGTAAGATGAAGAGATTAATCGCCAAATGTGACCCACACCCAGATGCAAAGTAACTCACGGCATGGTTCATTGTTGGACTCCGAAAGAAAATCCAAAAGGACATGAAAAAGATAAGAAGCTATGAAACGTTCAGTGGTGCTCATGCGGCAGCCATTGACATCGAGGATTGCATGACCGACTCAGACACCAACAGTGATGACGGCAAGTCTAATACACAAGATAAGCCCTCGAAAAAGGATAAATCAAAGGACACTGCCGAAACATCCAATGAAGATCGCCTAGAGGCCATGACCATGAAGCTGAAAGAAGACATGATGCAGGCCATGGAACAAAATTTTCACTTGTCTCAGCCGCCAACTCAGACATATCCACGGCGAGAAAATGTCTAGTGTCCACACTACATGGCAAATCATATAGCAAATGAGTGCCTGGTCCTCAGAGCCAGGATCACTGCATAAGCAAATCCATCGCCAAGGTTGTGGTGCCATATCTGCGTCGTCGGAGGCCATGATGAGAACAGTTGAATCTTCAACATGTGCAACAACCCGCCTCGACCTCAACAATACCAAGCGGCACCCATGCCAGTATACAGGCAACTGGAACTTGCACAAGCGCCCCCAACTCCGAGGCTAAATCTTGTTCCCATTCAGACACAAGTCCCATAACTACTTAGGAATCCAAATCCATGACCATATCCAAGAGCACCAAATGCAGCTCCTCAGGCAGTTCCAATACATCAATAGCCAAGGTAGTAGACTCATTATTTGAGTATAAAGCAGAGTACCCATTGTACTATGTAGAAGGTGCAGAGGGTCTAATACCAGTTTATGCAAATCAAGTATGACCCAACACATTTCGAGCACCAATCAAGTGCAACGGTTGTGGCAAAAATCACCGGATCATTGAGTGCCCTCATCGTGGTAGCCCCGCTACTTTCCAACCACTTTGTAGAGATTGTGGCATAGGACATGCCTGTATGGATTGTCTCATGAAAAATAAGGTCCTAGAACAAACAGAGGTTGAGCCTGACATCCCAATTGGCATCATTGGGGTGGACCATCAAAGTCTGGGTCTAGCAAGTGTAAAATCACAACCTGTAAATGTAATTACATGCCAACAGAAAGAGACCACCAAGGACCCTAACATTTAAATCCAACCAAAGAGGCTTCTTAAAAAGAAAGCACAAGTGCCTCCACCTCTGCCAAGCAATGAGCAGCCGAGCTCATCCACATCAACTCTTGAGCCTCAAATAAAAGAAGCTCCATACCCAAATGCAACGGTGGAGAAGGCTTGTTTTTAGGTACTTCAACAATGGGTCCAAAATGAACAAGCTCAATTTGAGGCTGAGAAACAAGCTCAAGACCCAACCCATGACTTGGACCCACAAAGTATTGATATTGTACTCGAGCCTTTGTTCCAACAACAGACTCCACAACAGAATATACCGCCACGTCAACTTGAAGGAGCTGCACTCTCTAGTATCCTGAGTTGCCCTGTGTCAATTCCCATCGGAATCCTCTTATGGAATTGTCCCAATCTCTAGAAGAGTTTCAAAGGATGGATTGAACTCACAAATTCCCCTCCACCTATGAATGACATTGAAGATATCCCTGTGCGGATGGGTGAGAGAGATGACATATGCAACATTACTGTGCCTTTGTTCCACAAGGCATATAATGAAGTCTAAGCCATAGTGGATGGTGGAGCAGGTCTAAATGTCCTATCCAAGGAGCTCTACGAAGAATGGGGTCTCCCACCGATGCAAAAGGCTAATTTCAACATATGCCTTGCCGATGATTCAAGGGCTAAACCCTTGGGGATAGTGAATGGCATGTCCACAAAGATCACAGGATTCCACTTTTTGCTTCAATTCACAATCTTGGATCTCCCCAAAAAATCCTATCAAATCTTACTAGGACGTCCTTGGTTTCGGGAAGCATCAGTCCTCCACGACTGGGGAACTGATCGACTGACAATCTAGAATCAAGACACTATAGTCAGGGTGAATGTGGGGACAGGACCTATTAAACCAATTGTGCTTAGAGCATTGGATGACACATCTTGCACGACAAGCAAATCAGCTCCCCTACAACAGCATGCCATAGTGGGTGACTCACCAAGCAATGTCAATAATTGGATACAAACATTGGCAACCATCGACAACTGCATTCATTAGACCCCATCTTCTCACAAGTCGATGCTAAGGTGCTACAGGTAGATCCTCCACTCCAACATGAAGAACCAATCGATCTAGAGATGCCATTCTTTATGGCTGACCTCGAGTGGGATAATGAACCTGAAGAAGGTACCCATACCAATGATGACTCAGGTTTTCCTTGGGACCTTGAAACAGAGGCTCCAAATGCTGAAATTGAAGGTCAAATCTTTGATAATGACAGCCATTCTGCATGCCCAGTCGAACTCCCAATAGTTGAACCTCCAAAGTTGAATAACAGCAGAAGATCCCACAAGAAAGCTGGAGGAAATCACAGAAAAGCCAAGGTCGTGAGCACTTCAATGAATTCAAATGAGTCCAATCAAGGATCGTCAAATTGTACCTTGCAAAGTCAGCTCCCTCAAAATCAAAACCACCGCCTCTTGAATGGTCCCCTGAGGGACTAGAAGGAGTATGCGTAGCAAATGAACCCTTACTTAGAAACACCTTACCAGTGGAAAAGTTACCCCATAATTCCCAACATAAGAAGTTCCAAAAATATAAGCCACATGTGCGAATGAAGCTCGATCAAGAGCCTTCAAAAAAAAAAATTCAAGAAGAGCCTAACAAATTAATAAATGCAACTATGCCACCTAGTACACATGACACATGTCAGGCTAGTTCAACCCCATCAGAGGCCGATCTTCGAGAAGTGCCAGAATACTTCAAGAATTATACAAGTAGTAGTGCGCCAATAGCAATGCCAAGACCACTCAAAGAATCTGAAGTTCAAGAAATCGATAGCATTGGAGAAACTCCAATCTATGAGGGACCGGCAAAAACACGCACAATAAACCTTGCCCTTGAAGGGGAGGAAGAAAAATTAGTTTTCATTGGGAAATAGCTTCTTCAAGAAGATGAAACCAAACTCAAAGAACTCCTAATGGAATACCGTGACTGCCTAGCATGGTCATACAAAGAGATGAAAGGAATTTCACTAGAAGTGGTAGTACACACGATACCTATAAGGGAAGGTGCTCACCCTAAGGTATGTGGACCTTATCACACAAATCCTAAATATGGCACCATGGTTTATGACGAGCTGGAAAAACTCCTAGATGTTGGATTCATCTACGAGATAGAGCACACTAATTGGGTTTCATCCATTGTCATTGTGCCTAAATGCTACAAGAAGCTCAACATATGCATAAACTTAAAAAATGTGAATGCCAGCACAATAAGGAATCACTATCCCCTACCCTTAATAGAAATAGTGTTGGAAAAGGTGGCAGGATCCGAAATATATAGCTTCTTGGATGGCTTCAGTGGCTAAAACCAAGTGCAAATTGCTCCTCAAGACCAATCAAAAACAGCGTTTGCTACAGAATGGGGTATTTTTGCATATAGAGTCATGCCATTCGGCCTTTGTAATGCCCTAGCCACATTCTAGCGAGTCATGTTCACAGCTTTCAAGTCATTTTTGAATAAGTTTTTATAGGTGTTCTTTGATGATTTGTGCATCCATTCAAACAAACAAGACCACTTCAAATGTCTTGAAGTAGTACTTATCAAATGCAGGGAGTATGGCATCTCCCTAAATCCAATAAAATGCCAGTTCATGGTCACCCACGGAGTTGTTTTGGGACACATCGTCTCTCAACATGGGATTAAAACTGACATGGACAAAATCAAAATCATCCTGGAATTCCTCCTCCTACAAATTCCAAAGGTGTATAGGTCTTTATGGGACATGCCAGCTATTATAGAAGATTTATATTGCAGTATGCCATGATAGCAAGAGAATTGGAAAGGCAGACTGCATCAGAAATCGAAGACCAATTCCAGGCAATCGCCATAGAGGTCAAGGTGCTTTGGGCACATATAGATGAGGAGGTAGAAGTTCCGCATTGATGAGCTTACAAGGGAATGCAGAATCTTAAAAGACCAACTTGCTACAATTCAAGAGGCTAGTATTTCACAAGCCCAAGTCTTGGACCAATGGTCCAATACCACTAAAGACATTCCTCAACAGGCAAAGGTCACCTTGCAAATGAGAAAGCTTAAGGAGGCATACACAACCATCTACCATCAATACAAAGAAAAAATGAATGAGATGCACTCCTAAAAAATAATCATCTCCAAGCTTCAACTCCAATTTCTAGTGCACAACAATGAGGCATTGGAAGACAACACCAATGACGCCCCACTACAATGCACAAGAGTGGTGTACCAAGAGCTTGTGGCTGCTCTACAAGTGGAAGATCACCTCAACACATGCGTGCTTATCTAATGGAAGCAACTCCAAATCAGGATCATATCTGCTCATCCAACAATCAACTGGGAATGTTTCATCGGGACTAAAAGCCTGCGCATAATTTGCCAAGACTTGTCTAAAGATGAGAAAAATATCTTCTACCTGTCTACACATGTCGGGTTTATAACACTCAGGATAGATGCTTTCATTGCATATGTTTGCCTCATGGGTAGTCCTCCCCTCAGGGTTATTGTAGGTTTGTTGCCATTGCTACAAAGGCCATCCCTATTATTTGCAAGGCACGACATAACGAACATCCCACCCATGCAGTTGATCATCCCATCGCACCAGCAAAAAGAAGTGTCGGAAGATGATAAGGCCTATCTCACATCCAACTTCCCATATCTAACCACTCTTTCTGCCAACATCATAACCTCACTTCCCCTTGCTGCTACCACCCTCTTAACCTTCCCCGAGCTCCATCCTAACATCTATTCCCTCCATCGTCTCTTTGCTCATGCCTCTCACCATTTTCAACTAACCCAACAGTCACAAACTTACGAGCCCCTCACACCTATCTTTTTCCCCTCCCTTGCTAATCCTACCCTTGAGGATTACCAAGCTGCTCAAACCATTTTCCCATTTCTTCCCCCCCTCCCCTCTGCCCCCCCTTCCGCCACTATCACTTTGCCATATATCTCCCCAATGTCCCCGGATTCTCTCCCTGCCCCATCATCACCTCTGACACTTCTGGTGCTTCCATCAGCAAAAAATGACATAGTATTTGATTTTGAATATCAGGATCCGGATAATCTGATTCATACACCCATGCCAAGTTCCAATGATGGGTATGATTTTGATGAGATACCAATTCCCAGTAACCCCATCAAGGAATTTTGGAGCAAATATACTGATATGAAAACTTGAGGTGGATGGACCCTAGACAACTTTCCTACCAACCTTTGTCAGCATCAAATTAGTGAAGGTTGGATTAGCAAGTTGGATCCACAACCTGATTGGTGCCATCCCAAGCTCTTTGATGTAATCTTCTTAAAGGAGTACTTACGGGCACCTCCATGTCTCAGAACCCCCATCCCAAGTTCTATGTAGTTTCACGGCATTAAAAATGGGAAGCCAACATACACACTTTGGCTAAAGATCGAACCATTAATTGGCCAATGATCGAACCATACTCTGGTGTAGAATGGAATATCCAAGGCACAATGGTCCAAGCACTTTAGCAGCATGAGCAAATAATGCGTGGCAACATTGATCACTTCCTTGGCCAAAGTGCTATATTCTATAAAACATTGGAATTCATTCTAGAGGTCCCATGTTACCTTGATTCCCATTTGCCTCCACTTAGCTTTAATCGCAATGAAAGGGTTGATGCTCAGATTTACAAGCCGGCTCTATTAAAAGTGATCTTCTTAGAAGCATTCCACATATCTCTATTCGAGCAAATGGTGGATATAGGCTACCTGGAAACTGCACAAAAATTATATGGTGCTAAGGCTTTACAATAGGATTGCCTGGCACAACACAAGTTCCACAGCCACTGGACTAAAAGCATGGCAACCCAAGTACGTGCTCACAATCAGCCATAACTCGAGGATGGGTAATAAAATGGATCTGGGAGTATGTTGACTCTGTGCCAACATGGACTTATGTAGAAAGAGAATGTGTTACAACTTTGTGTTACGACTTCTACATATGACTTCTACATGTAGAAAGAGAATGTGTTACAACTTTGTGTTACAACTTCTACATACGACTTCTACATGTAGAAAGAGAATGTGTTACAACTTTGTGTTACAACTTCTACATGTAGAAAGAGAATGTGTTACAACTTTGTGTTACAACTTCTACATACGACTTCTACATGTAGAAAGAGAATGTGTTACAACTTCTACATACGACTTCTATATGTAGGGAGAGAATGTGTTACAATTCCAAGTAGGAGTGGATCCTCTCTCATAGCCAGATGGAAAATCGAGCAATATAAAATCTGAAGCCCACTTCACCTTCTTACCCATCCTCTTGTAGTCCTGATCTTGACTAGCCACTGTAATAAAAAACTCATGCAAAATAGCATACTTATCATTTCTTTTAGAGTCAGCAAAGTCTTTGCCCATTGCAATGTAATCTCCAACTGTACAAGCAAACAAAGGTGTGATGCCACGGGCCAAGGAAATGTCAGGTGATTGTGATCGATGGAACACGTATTGCTTCACAAGTCCCGAGATTGATTCTCCACCTATATGCAAAAGCAAATCAATTACAAGTAAAACTAGTGTTAAAGGAACAACTTCATATGCAGAACACAACAACACCCTTACCTGCACTCTCTATGTGATCCATTTCATGCCCCCTGGGACTAGATGGTCCCTCATCTAGAAAGAGAACAATCATAAACTTATTAATGCAATGTCAAAACGAATTGAAGACAACATCAACAAACAATCATATTGTATCTTCCTTACCTTTTTTTGTAGGATGTTCTTGTTTCTCTTTCTCTTTCTTATCTCTCCTTGAGCTTCCCTCCACTTTGTCCTTACTTGCTTCATTGGCTTTTTGTGAAGCATAAGTATTGTACAAGTCTCTTTCTCGCACCAGTACTTGTCCTTTAGGGAAATCTATCCACCAGGGACAATGTGCTAATTCCCATTGAGAGAGACGGTGCATGCCAGGTGGATACATGCATGCAACATGACCAATCTCCACCCAACTCTTGCACAAATTTGGAATGTTAGAGATTCTTTTCTCTATTGCCAAGTGGGAGAGATATCTATCAACCAAGAAAAAAAAAAATTTTGGATGTCCCAAACCATCAAAAGGTCAAGAAATCAAGTGGAACAACCATCAATGATTGTGTAATTACATGAATCAACAGCACAAACATAGACAAATGAAAAATGAACCTTTGAATGAATTGACAACCTACCTATAAACCACCCTATGGGCAGCCATGTCCAACTTAGATAGTCCATCTCCTTTTTTTCCACCCTTGCTCTCCATCTTTTTTTCCTTTGATCTTAGCACCAAAAACATATGTTTTCTCCCCTCCAGTTTTATATCCTCCATGTATTGCTGCAATGTGTAATCCTTAGGGGTATCCAAAGGCATGCCCATTGTTGTGATCTTCAAGCACTTTCAATGACTATCTCTCCACCTTATCCAAAAATATCTCTCTACTAATCCACCTAAATAGTAAAAGTTGACGCAATTTTATATTAAAAAAATAAGAGTCATGCCATTGGCAAGAAACAAACAAACACCATGAAAGATGAATTGTGTTGGTAGAAGAAACACACCCTCTATACTCAAGGTCACCCACAGGCATGAAGTACATGTCTCGCATCGGTTTAGTGGCTCCTAACAAAGAAAGGAAAATATTTTTTTTTCTAATCTCAAATCAGACTTTGCAATGTACCTTTGTGGAATGTGCCACTTGAACTTTTCTGCCTTTTTTTCCTGTCATCCTGAAAAGACAAAAAACAAGGCATTTTTCCAATCATAGTTCTCAAAACCTTTTCAATAAAAACCAAAACTAAAAACAAAAAACAACATGTAACAACAAATAGAGTATAACGTACGACAGGTTCAAAGGTCTTCTCAAATCTATCCATATGCTCAAAAAAACATGAGAGCTTTTTCACATATATATATGATAAAGGTTTTGTTTATGAAAACATATCCAATACATATCATGAGGGCAAAGCCCCAAACAAATCATGAAGTGTGTACACCTCATGAGGAAAAAGCTTCAAACAAATATCTCAAATTGCTAACATATATGAATGCAAAGGTGTGTAAAATCACACTTATAAATAAATATCATTTTACATATCTAGACACAAATACATGTATCTACCAATGCAATTGATTGCCAGTTTAGGGAACATTCACCCACTTGTGTCCTAAAAGAAAAAGGTTCATCTCCAATGCACATAGTATATCAACTTACAGTGGTATCTATACACTTGGATATATGGAATTGCAGTGGTAAATATGCACTTCTATGCCTACCCCTTACCCTCATAAAAAGACAGCTTGAGAGGCGAAAAAGGATAGCACATTAACGCGCTATCCTTTTTGGCATCTCAAGCTGTCTTTTCACGAAGGCTTTTCATGAAGGCTTTTCTACTCAATCCTCTGGATGTATCAATACTTTCTTTCATACTCACAAAAGGTTGCTTCGACCATTTCATATTTTGTCTACAAGTATGCTTTGGTGTACAGGTCTTATGGTCTTTGGAATGCTATTGGACTCTTGGAGGGATAGGTTACATGGTCTTTTGAATGCTATGCAAGGAGAGGACTATTAAACTGCCCGAGGGACGAAAATAGGCAGCGTGTTAACACACTGTCTCTTTTGGTCTCTCATGCAATTCTAGAGCATAAATAGGACTGTCTTCGAATTCGACCTTTTTTACCATGGTCGCTACCTAGATGCCTATGGTCTACAAGGTTTTGTAAAATTTTTCCTCTTATCTCTACGCTTGAACATTGGACTTGCACTCGCTCATTTGTTTTGTGAACTTCTTTCATCCATTCAAGAGTTTAATATCACTTGAATGCCTCACATGGGAGAGGGTCTTGGACTGCCTGGGGCAACAAAAGAGGCAGTGCGTTAACGCGCTGCCTCTTTACTACCCCCGACAGTCCAAGTTCCCCTCCCTTGCATGGCTTTGGGTAACTCTAGCAACTGCGGGTGTACATGCCTCGTATATATAGTTTGTAGAATATGGGCACAAATTTTTGATGGCAAGTCCTATGAAATGAAATGATATGTTGGGCTGCTACACAACCAAGTCAACAAAAAACTTGTGAACACCATCAAGTCCTAAGCAACTACCACCGAGCAGCGCAAGCAAAATGGAGTAACGAAACAAAATGGAGCAAGCAAAAGTCATGAAGAGCCCGAGGAGATAAAATCCGATGCCAAAATGCAGACTAATTCGACTATACAGAAAGGCATACATCCAATAGCCTAGGGTAGTAAAAGAGGCAGCGCGTTAACGCGTTGCCTCTTTTGCTACCCCAGGTAGTTCAACTACGACCATAGCATTTGAACTATGGGAAGATGAGAGGGCAGGAATGGAAGGGGGTGGGGAGTGTTGGAGGAGTGTCAAGAGCATTTGGGGGAAGCATTTAGGGGAGGAGACGGAAGCACCATGTCCACCATCGGCACCATGTCTAACTATGTGGTTCTTGGGCATCTTTGCGAATCCAGGAAACAGGGAGAGGATGGGAAGCTTGACATTGAGTTTAGCAGACAAAGATGGATTTGTGTTGCAAGTCAATAAGAGGCAAGGCTTTGAGTCAGCCACGATTGTCGAAATCCTTCGGGCGGGCTAAAATGGATCGAGCGGAATGAAGACTGTGCCACATTTGAGCACCGCAAGGACAGCAACGATGCATTCTACCGATGGATCGATAAGGATTCCAACCTTGCTTTGAGTTTTCTCTCCGATCCACGCTTGTTCCAGATAACCTTCGTAGCAAAGGCGGTGAGCCAAGGAATCTACGGAGACAAGGAGCTGGGCGGAGGTGTAAGGTACATCGCCAGGGAAGAGAGGGAAGGGTTGCGGTTGCTCTGATTGTGGAGGGAGTTGGAAAGCTACGAGGTGATGGAGGGAGGAGTTTTGAAGGAGGGCGGTGAGGATTGGAAGACGCGAGGTGAGGAGTTTTGAAGGAGGGCAGTGAGGGGGTGGTGAGGATTGGAAGACGGTTAGGCGGTGAGGATGTGAGGAGGTGATGAGGAGGCGGTGAGGAGGTGAGGATTGGAAGACAGTGAGGCAGTGAGGCGGTGAGGAGGTGGTGAGCAAAGGAGCAGTAGAAGCAAGTAAACTTGTCTCTACGATAGGGTTGCACTACTACCTTGGAGGGTGGAGCTAAATCACATTCCACCATCTATGTCACTACGAGCAACTTGACCATTTGCATATGCATCTTGGACTCTTGGCCAAACCCACTTGATCTTGAGGCTACGAGCTATTGATTCTCCTGATTTTGCAATTGATGGTCTACCTAGGAGTTTGTGAGACATTGAGATGATGAAGACCGTACGACACAGTGAGACTGTGAGAGCATGACCATGAGAGGCTATTGAAGCCTTGGAAATTGGATCCCATGAGTCATGACCTTGGAGAGTGATGTCCCGTTTGTCGTGAAGTTCGAAGTGATGTCTCATCTTGGAGAGTGTTGTTCCATCTTGGAGTTGTCCTTGAGTGCATCTTGTAGGCCGGAGCGCTCGAAGTTTGAAGCCCTCACTTTCCAAGCAATGAGGTTCCACGTTCATGTTCTCTCTCTGTGCCTCACTTCTCTCTCTCTCTCTCTCTCTCTCTCTCTCTCTGTATATATATATATATATATATATATAGAAAGAGAGATAAAATCACTTCAAGGCTGGATAGAAAGAGAGAGACCCACCCCACCATGCCCTTCCTCATAATATCTCTAGATTTTGCAGGTGATTTTGTAGTAATGATTTTGCAGGCGATGGTAGGCCTAGCCTTTAGAGAAACAATTTATGAGGGATTTTGTAGGCCTGGTCATTATTAGATGGTAGGAGAAGACGTGGGTATGGGTAACGCCAGAAACTACATAACCCTTGTAATAGTGAGGAGAACACCTTGTAATGACTCATGATGGAAATAGTAATATTGCTCGTTCATGCAAATGTGAAGTAAACTAACACATTTTGATAGTTTTCATTTTAGATATGGATTTGAAGATACTTCTTATTCTAACTATTGCTAATAAAATATAGTAATTATAAAACTTTAATTTTTTTCTTGATATTTTAGTCTTTCAATACCAATATATAAACTTGAAAGTTACTTCTCTTTTTATTCATTTATATTAAATGTACACCCTTACTGAATGAAATGCATGGAGGCATAATTCAAGTTACTATATGCATGAAGGCATCTTGTTCAAAGATTACCATTATTCTAAACAAATAAACACATATTGTTCAATAAATACTTGTAGTTAAACGACCACCTTGGATGCTAATAGTGACATCCATTTGCATTTGACACTTACAAAGATGAACTTGCTTCTTCTCTTCTCTCCCATAATCCCTCTCAGTGGCTCTTTCAACACTTCTCTTTGCTCCATTCTCTTCAGTCTCCGACACATCTATGCCATTTCTTCTTTTGCCTCTTTGCTTCTGAACCCTTTGTGTAACTAGCTTTTCTCTTGTTCTTTGGTTGGTGTCGTCTAGTGCTACATCTTGGCTCTAGCATTTGAATCATGCCTTTCTCAGTTTTCATTCTCTTTGGAGAACACGAATCATTGACCATTTGTTTTGACACTCCTTTCCTGGAGGTTTCATTGGTGGAGCTTAAGGAACACTTTCACATTGAGAACGAGGACATTGAGCTACATCAAGAAATCAGAATAGATGAGCTTGCCATTGTACTTCCAGTGGTGAATTTAGAGGATGGTCAGAAATGGTTCAAGATTAGTGGTAGCCAACAATCAACCTTAAGAGTTCGCATGCCCTATAAAAGAGGTACTCATGGTGACTTTATGAATCATGAACTGAATAGTGTGGTTTCACTTATAGAGAGGATGCCTTTGAATAGTTCTCTTCATGTTGCGCTCAAATTTACAGTTCAGGTGGAGAAGGTTACTGAGCTTCCTCTAACTTACAATGGATATATTGTCTTCGAACTTCCACTTATGCCTAAGGGTTCACCAATGTCTGGAATGGAACAGAATGCTGATGGTCATGTTTGGACAAAGTATTCCACATGTTCATAAGACTACTTCAATGGTGTTGTGAGAATGAGTAGATGTTCAGGTTATTTGAGATGTTGTAATTTGGATTGTCCTTTCCTTGAACGAATGGAAGTTTTAAATGATACACAATGGAAAGGAAAGCTTAGGAGACCTCCTCTACTTGGTCCCATTGATCCAACCTTGGGGTCACTTGTGTGCAAGCATTGTGATGCAATACCAGAGTGTGTTTACCTATGCAGTGCTATTATATATTATTGCTTTCCCCATGAACAAGTGAAGACAACGAGATGCACAGTGCATGTGGGTTTCCATGACCATCCAGTAGAAAAAGGTAGAAGTTGAGCAAAGGAAATGCAAGTAAAGGATCTCATTTCAATGCGTGCTAGGTTGAATGGAAATCCCTCTTGCAAAAATATCGAGGTGTCTATTCATGCACAAGACCTTGTGATGGAGATGATGCTAGCAAAGGATGGGGTTGTTGTGGAGTCGCTAGATGATCAGAAGTTCGAAGAAGTGCTTGAAACCATTACACCAATGACCCAGAGAAGGAGGCTTCAAAGAGTGGTGCAGAGCGCAAGAAGTGAGGCTAGAGGAGGGGATGGTGGAATGGATTTGATACTTGATTTAAAGAGGAGATGCAAATATACATACCTACAAAGTATCCTATTTCCTGAACAATTGCAAGATGAACAACCACATATCTTCAAAATGTCGACCATTGGTCCAGGATCAGGAGTTGATCTAGTGAATCGCATGTGGCTTGGTGGAAGCTTGGGATCACAATGGGTTCATTTTGACCATGTGCATCGAGTGAGGGGATGGTCAACAATGGGTGCTCATGTGTATGTCCCATTCATAAGGGAACTATTAACTATAGCAATATGTGAATTCAAGGTGGAGGATAACCATGCTCAAGTCCGATTTTGGGAGCTACTGAACAATACAATGGAGAAGAATGGTTTTAAAAAACCTGAAGTCCGTGGATTCATGGCAGATGGAGCAGGACCAAATTGGCTAGCTGTCCACACTGTTTACAATGATGGACCTGAAAATGTGATGGATGGTAGAGAAAGAACTTGTGTTTTCCATTGGGAGATGAGCATGGTTGAGCACACCAGATGATGCATTAAGCCACAATTTCAGGAGGAGAATAAAGTTCTATGTCAGAAGTGGAGAGAGGCAACAACTTCAACTTCTACATACCAATGCAAACAAACATTGAATTTGTATTGGTCCCCGATTCATGTGAAGGAGGGTGAGCTACCAACATTGCATACATGGCTTGCTTGGTGGGATGTTAGAGTCAACCAATGGGGGGGAATGTTCTTGTAGCAAGAAGAGCACTCTGGATTTGTTCCTACAGTGAACCTTTCAAAGGCAAAACATTCTAGCATGAGAGCAGCACATGGATATGCAAAACACATAACATTGTATGATCCTTGTGCAACAGATTTTGCAATGAGTGTCCTTCAGAGTGCCCACTACAATGCCTTTATGAATGGAAGACACTTGTGTATACGACAAAATTTGGATGCTCTCGGGCGAAGAATACTTGATGGTAGTGGGTCTAGTAAAGGGGACAGAAATAGGCTTGTGGATTTATCACACATAGTGATTGAAGAGGCTAGGATACAATCTCCTGAGATGAATAGGCCAATAACAGAACCGGTGAGCATAAGAAGAAAGAGGGGTTCAAAATGTTCAACATCGGTCCATGCAAATGATAGTCATCGACTAGAATACATGACAGTGACAACAAGGAGAGTGATAGGAAAAAGAAGACAAATTGATTTTAAAAGTCCATCACAGGATGGGGTTTGTAGAGAGATAGATATTCATGAAGCCAATTGGGCAATCAGGAGAACCGAACCACATAGCATTGTCACATGCTTTGGCTACTTGGCAGAGAGTCAGAGACGATGTGGGGCACTAATCAATTCACTTGGTAGAAGAGCAAGTTATGGTGTGCCAGCCCCTTGTTTTAAGGGAAGAAGGCAACATTCTCATGGAGTGACAGAGCAGTTTATATGGTTTTGTAATACGTCTATCACCCATACATGGAATGTGGATAAATCCATTCAAGGTGTTCCTGGGGTCTCTCCAGGTGTATGGAAGGTTGCAAGTGGGACGTCAATGACTGTAGATGAGAGGGGTGCCCTTGTAAGGGTAGGGTTCGTATTTAATAGTGATGATTCTATTGGTGTGATGGGACCTCCTTATGCACAACAGATCCATACACCTTGCCATGTGTGCCCTTCTCATCGTGATGGAAAGCTTGTTTCATGGAGAAGTAAGTTGAATGAAGATTTAAAGGAAAGGATACACAAGGTAGTTACAAAAAATGGGGAGGTGGTGAGAGAGAACATCATTATTCCACATGAGGTGCATGTATTCCATGTTAGTACAATAAGATCAATGTCCAAGGGGCTAACATATAGTGTCTTGATTTCAAAGTTTCCACATTGCACATGCCTTAATTTCACAGAAAGGGAAGCAAGAAAAAGTCCCTACATGCCTTGCAAGCACATATACTTCGTGGTTATTGTTGTCTTGGGCTTAACTGAAATGGTGCATCAGTCTATGCATCAGGCTACATTGACAAAAGTTGAATTGTTTCAAGCTCTGGGTGGTAGAAGAAACCCATCAAGTATGTAGTGTATGGCTTGGATGCCCTTTTTTTGCATTTCCTTCAAAATCGGATAATATATGTAGGTGTGCTTCCTTGCATGAAGCTGCACTAAGTTGTATTTTTTAAAGGTGGAAGAAACCCATCAAGCATTTAATAGGCAGCCTAGATGTCCCTTTTTTATATTTCCTTTGGAAGCGGATGATATACATAGGTGTGCTTCCATGTTTTGGCAATGCACGAAAAAACATTTTCTACAATCATTCCAAGGGTTGGAAGATATTTTGAAGCATCGAATTTTTATATCAATTTTTTTTTGTATGACATATGCTTTTTGTGCTATGGAGTTGATAACTTCTAGAAAAAAGGTGTCTTCTGACAACATGAATGTTGAGATATCGAGCTCCCACTCGTGATATGCCAGGGTGACCGTTGTGCATTTATGTCACTGACTTGTTAGCTACAGATGGAGTTGGTACACCGCCCATGAATAATAGCTAGATGACAGCTATCCTTATGTACTCTAGTTCGTGGCTCAGTTAGTATGCCCCCTTAGTTAGCTGAGTTTGGTTTGAGACCCACATATAGGGTTCTTCTATTTCTTTGTACTAGAGTTCTTTTGGCTTTCACAACTAAGAAGAGGAAAACTGTTTTCAGCCTCCACCTTTTGTGTGTATTCCCCCATTGTGTATGTGAGAAAGCCGCAAATGAGACTCCTTCCCTCTCTCCCACTATCTTCACATGGTGTTAGAGCCTGGTTCATGGTAAGGAGCTCAAGAAAGCAAACCAAATTCGTGGTGTGCTGGTAAGAGGACCAGTGTTGCTTTCCTTTTTCGAGTTTGGGAGCAAATCTCTGC
Organism: Dipteris shenzhenensis; assembly: GCF_047967505.1. NCBI lineage: Eukaryota > Viridiplantae > Streptophyta > Polypodiopsida > Gleicheniales > Dipteridaceae > Dipteris > Dipteris shenzhenensis. Next base: position 19,769,695 of record NC_141621.1, read on the forward strand.
AGGTAGCACAGCCAAAAAGTGCAAGAGTGCATTGTCTCAGGTTGAGATGCCCTTCGCGGTGTGGCAAGAGGGCAATATATGCTGCAGGTTAAGACGAAGCCGTGGGTGACTTTATTTTTCTGATTCGAGGCCATTTTGGGGCCCGTTTTGGAGAAAGGCCCTATTTTTGCTGTGCGAACACTGCTCTACAGGTCGGTCAAAAGTTGTCGCAGAAATTGCATCATATGCCTGTGCGCAAAGATACTGGTAGTTACAGAATCATCCTTATTGCCTTTTGATGCAAAATCGTCACTAGGAAGTGAATGTGTGGTCAAATACCACTTTCATCAGTTTTGCAGATTTGCCCGTGTGAGGCAGAAGCTGTGTTTTTTGCAGTGACAGAATGTTTTGCAGTGTTCTGTAATGGCGTTTGATTCTCTTTCACAGATTGTCACTGAAAAGATTGACAAGAACAACTTCTAAGCATGGAAGTTTAGAATGACAAATTTCCTTATGGGAAAAGGCTATTGGGAGTTCATTATAGGAAATGAAGAAGAACCAGTTCTTCCTAATGTTCCCAATCAACAGGAAATGGAGGCATTTAAAGGATGGCATGAGAGAGCCATAAAAGTTATGTACTGGCTATCTATCAGTATTTCAGATTTTGTGATTGTGCATATTCAGGATGCAAGTATGCCAAAGGAGGCATGGGATACTTTGGCAAAAATGTATAGCACAAATACGCAAGCCAGGAAAATGCAGCTCAAGCAAGAGTTGCACAATGTGCAGAGAGAAAATATGAGCATCAATGACTACCACATGAAGGTGAAGAAAATTGCAGATGCACTTGCTTCCATTGGGTCGCCAGTGGAAGATGATGATCTAGTTTCTGTGACCTTGAATGGTCTAGGAAAGGATTATGCACAGTTCCAGACATCCATTGCCGTCCGTGAAAAATTTCTTGATTTTGAGGAGTTGTTTGCTCTTCTAATTTCTGAAGAGCAGAGAAATGGTGGTGCATCTTCTTCAGGAGGAACTTCAAAAGAAACTGTCTTCTACTCAAATGCTGGAAGAGGTAGAGGCAGAGGTAGAGGAGGCCGATCTGGAGGCCGTGGTAGAAATCAGAATATGCAACAAACTCAAGAAAACCAGTCCTTTGGAGGAGGACATGGTAACTCTAGAGGCAGGGGGAGCCAAAGAGGTCGTGGTGGATGGCAGAGAGGCCAAAATGCAAACAGTAATGTTGAATGCTACTATTGTGGTAAAATGGTTCATATGGCTAAAGATTGCTACAAAAAGCAGAATGACATTATGAATGGAAAATTGCAGCAAGGCAATTATGCATCCTCTAGTAGACAGGGTGATGACAAAAATGAGCATTTGTTTATGGTGCAGCACATGACCAATTCTGTGACAAGTGCAAAAGAAAGTAATGATGTGTGATATGTTGACTCAGTGCATCAAACCACATGACAGGTCATGCAGAATGGATGCAAGATGATGCAAGGAAAATGGAAAGACCAGGATTTGTGGAGACTGGTGATGATACTGCACATCCTATTGTGCAGATTGGTAAAATTCCTTTGTCTATGCAGGATGGGAAAAAGAAATACCTGTCTGATGTATTTCATGTCCCGAATATCACCAAGAACCTAGTTTCTGTTGGTCAAATGGTTGAGCAGGTCTTGCAGGTTAGATTTAATCCTCATGGATGCTTTGTTGAGGATATGAAAAATAATGGTCGCTTGATAGCAAAAGGAAAGAAGAAGGGCCGGATGTTTACGTTGGATGCGGACATGCCTGAATTGAGTGCAGCAATGTTTGCACATGGGACCGGTGTAGTTGTAGATATTGATATCTGGCATAAATGCATTGGTCATGTTAATGTACAGCGACTTAAATCAATGCAAGCCCAAAATATTGTTGCAGGATTGCCTAAATTCAAGGTTGTAGAAATGCATAAGGTATGTGAAGCCTGTTAATTTGGAAAACAGGCAAGGAAACCATTTCCTAGGCATGTTCAAGAGAGTAAGAAGCCATTGGAATTAATCCACTCTGATGTGTGGACTACTAAAGTTTCATCTATTGGAGGCTATCATTATTTTGTCACTTTTATTGATGACTACAGCAGAAAAGTTTGGGTGCATTTTATGAAAAAGAAAAGTGAAGTGTTTGGGCATTTCAAAGCTTTTAAAGCTATGGCTGAAAAAGAAACAGGCCTGCAAATAAAATGCCTAAGGTTAGATGGAGGGGGAGAGTACCTCTCAAATGAGTTTGCAAGGTTCCTACAGGAGCATGGCATAAAGCAGCAGTATTCATGCAGTCATACCCCACAGCAAAATGGGCTTGCAGAAAGGAAAAACAGGCATATTGGAGAGGTTTCTCGGGCCATGCTAAATGAAAAAGACCTACCAGATTATTATTGGGCTGAAGCAGTTGCTACAGTAGTTTACATAATGAACAGGACTCCCACTACAGCAATACATGGCATGACGCCAGAGGAGATGTATACTGGTAGGAAACCAAATATTTCTCATTTGAAAATTTTTGGTTGCATTGCCTATGTTCATGTCCCAGATGAGTTGAGGTCCAAGTTGGATCCAAAAGCTGAGAAGTGCATCTTTATTGGTTATTCTCTGCATCAGAAAGGGTATAGATGTTATAACCCTTCCACTCATAAGTTTACAGTGAGCAGAGACGTTTTTGATGAGATGAGCAGCTGGTATAAACTAGTAAATGTGATTGATGATGTAGATGCACAAAATGGTAATGCTGCACAGAATTCACAGCAGCAAACACAAAATATTAGTGGGCCTGCAGTGTCCTCTAGCAGTGGTTCACATACTTCACCATGGATAGGTAGATTGAGGTTAGGAGAATCTCCTCAAAGCAATGCAGATAGTGGTATGCAGGTATCATGAAAAGGAAAATAGAAGGTAGATCAGCCCATGTTTGATGTGAATGCAGATCACTCTTATGTGGATGGAGAATCCAGTGGCTCAGAACAGAGCATTGATGATGAGTTGGGTATTCCTTCTGTTGTTACACCTGGAGTAAGGAAGACCAGGGATGTTTTGAGAGCACCTAGAAGTGAGCCTATTTTGCATAGGTCTACCAAAGTTAGGTATCCTGTGGATAGGCTGAAATATGATGGATTTATAGCCATTCACTATGCCTATATGGTCAAAGTGATACAAGAACCAGAACCCACTTCTTTTGAGCAAGCCATGGGAAAAGAAAAATGGGAGAAAGCCATGGATGAAGAAATGGATGTCTTGGAAGCAAATGCTACATGGGGATTGGTGCCTTTGCCTAAATACAAGAATGCAATTGGCTGTAAGTGGGTTTATAAGGTGAAGTACAATGCCGATGGTTCTGCGTGATCGGAGTAGGAAACTCCTTTGGCTTTCACAGAAGGAATATGTTACAAAAGTATTGCAGCATTTCAATATGGAGGGGGGGAAGGCAATGAGTACTCCATTGCCTCCATATGTGAAACTGAGTCATACACATAGTCTCAAATCAAATGAGGTGAGGGCCATGATGGCCAAGGTTCCTTATGCATCAGTAGTTGGGAGTCTTATGTATGCTATGATAGCTACTAGACCAAACATTGCATTTTCAGTGGGAGTTGTTAGCCGCTATATGGCTAATCCAGGAAAGAGGCATTGGGAGGTAGTTAAGTGCATCATGAGCTACATGAAAGGTACCAGGGAGATGTGCATCTTCTTTGGTAGAGGAGACATGCGTGTACTTGAATACACATATTCAGACTATGCAGGGCATGTGGATAGTAGGAGATCCACTTCTGGTTATGTGTTCACCTTTGCAGGTGGTGCAGTGTTGTGGATGTCTCGTGCACAAAAGTGTGTTGCTTTGTCTACCACAGAGGCTAAGTATGTTGCAGCCACAGAGGGTTGCAAGGAGGCTATATGGCTTGATCAGCTAGTGGGAGATTTGGGGATTCATACAGGTGTACTGAGATTGCATAATGATTCTATGAGTGCTATTCAGCTAGCACAGAATCTGATCTTTCATGCAAATACCAAACACATTGAGGTTAGGTATCATTTCATCAGGGAGGTACTTGAGGACAAGCGCATAGAGCTTGTCAAGGTTCGTACAGATGATAACCCTGCAGATATGCTGATGAAGAGTCTACCTTGTCAGCTGCTTGAGTATTGTCATGTATTGATGGGCATTGGATAGTATGCTCCCTGGTTGTTCTCCCTTAAAGGCACATGATTGTCCTTTAAGTGGGAGGTTGTGGGGGTTAAAGGTCACTGTGCCTTTACCCCGGTTATGTACAATACTTAAACACATATATAAATGAACGAAAAAGAAGATTAGGGTGTTCTGCACCCACCAAAACTTGTGTGGCTTTGTTTCTCTCTCTCCCTCTTCCGTTCTTGCTTCCATTGAGAGCACTCTCACTTTATCACTCAGAGTGAGGTAAGGGGAAAGCATAGATTCAAGCTGTTGAGGACTAGCTATTACCTTTTCTGCAAGTGGTGGGGTTGGAGACATCGCCATCATGTAAACTTCCTCCTCTGAGAACTCCTCCCCCCCATCTAATTCTTCCATTGATTCAGACATTGTCTTGCTCCTCTTCTTCTTCTAATTCCATCGCACTTGGTTGCACCGGGATCTTCTCCTTAGAAGCACCAAAAGACATGTGTCCTGTCTTCCAATAGTTGACTGCATCACTCTTTCTCAACCATGGTCTCCCGATTATGGCTGGATAACTCTTGCATGTATCTTCGATGTCCACCACATAGAAATTAACAGTGGTGGTCCACCCATTGACAGTGATGGGAAAATCCTCAATGACTCCTAGGGTGGCGAGTCGTCGACCATCTGCTACCTTGATTTATGTGGAGGAACGCCTTGTGCATTTCAAATTCAATTTCTTCATGATACGGGGCACCATGATATTACATGTAGCTCCCCCATCGACACACACACTTTTGACACAGTAATTATCTATGATGACATCTACTGTATGTGGGTGCCGATCAATTTCTTTAGAGATAGAAGAAACCTCTCGTACCTTTCCCTTTTTCTCACTCCTTGTTGAGAGCCCTTGCTACAGCTCACGTCTCACCTTAGGGATTAATGCCATTAGTTGAGGAAGCGTGATGCTCAAAGACCGATGAGCAAGGTCCTAAATGACTGAATAGTCGTCTCAATGGGAAAATCTGAAGGCGACCACTTACTCCTACAAGATCTTTTAGTCTTCTTTGTCGATAGGTCTGCCATCTCAGCATCTGAGGACTCTGAGAAGGACACCTTCCTCCTGGGGTGGCACGATCCATGGTTTGGAGAGGGGTCCAAGGTGGTACAACTTCTTTTCCTGAGGTCAAGGATCTCTACGTAAGAATCCTTGGTGCCTGATTCACTTAGAAGATTCACCCTTGGAATATTGGGACATTTCGTGCGATAATGACCCTTCTGGTGGCACTCGTAGCACACAACATTGGTTGGTTCTCTTGGAGGGCAATTGGCTTAATTTCTAATGCCCACCATCTCAAGCCGAAGATCATTTAGGGCCTTGGCTAGGTCATTGACTCCAGGTTCTTTAGCAGGAGGGGCCGGGGGAGTAGGAAGGAGGGGGGCTCGTGAACGAGGCTGGGAAAATCTTCCATGCAGAGGTTGAGGATATACTCCTTGTTGAGGGTAAGCATCTAAGGGAGGACCATACATTTGAGGTGGAGGCGGTGGATACATCCCTGATGAGAAGTGGGGATATGCCCCTGAGTTAGACCCCCCAGGTTGCTGCAAGAATTGAGGGGGTTGCAGAGGGACAATCGTCTTCTTTAAAACGGGGTCAGACTAAACTTTATCAAACTTTTGAGCAATCTCATGTAATAGCACCATAGTTTCTGGATTCTCCCATTTAAGCTTGAGGTGGAATTTGTCACTTGCTCCTATTACAAGGTAGCCCAACACATGCTGAGTCATTCCAGCTCAAAATCCGGCATTATCCTCCTATGTGGAAATTAAATGGTCCAGGAGCACGACCGCTCGATCCACATATCGATGCGCCATCTCACCTTTTGACTGCTTCAAGTTTGCCACCTACAAGTACACATTCTCCAACTCCTCTTCTTTCCCGAAATACTCAATCATCACTACTGTCAACCTTGGCCAGCTTTGGCAAATGTCTTTAGCCTACTTCTCATACCACACTTGAGCCAAACCCTCTAGAAATGTGGGAGAACCTTCAATAAGAAAGTTGAGAGAAACACAATGGACTTGAAGGCCACAAGATACTCATTTGGATTTTCTTCAACCCATCCACAGAACATGGGAATGTCAGCCATGCTTAGAAATGTGGGAGAACCTTCAATAAGAAAGTTGAGAGAAACACAATGGACTTGAAGGCCACAAGATACTCATTTGGATTTTCTTCAACCCATCCACAGAACATGGGAATGTCAGCCATGCTTGGAAAAATGGAAAAGAGAGACGAAATGAGGCTTATCTATTGGCAAACAATGGAAATAGGTAGCTTGAACTGAAAATCAAGTGAAGATACATCCACAAAGCACACATAGGCAGGGTAGGGTGTGACTGGTGTATTGTGAAATACTACATGAGAAGAATCTTCAGCATAGAATAGCTCATAGACAATCTTAAAAGGACCAACCCTCATAATATCACATCCATCTTTACAAGCGAGGGTTAAAGACACGGTGCTGCATGAGGTTATTCATCAAGGCAAACAAGAATGCCATAACAAATGTCAACAGTTGGAGAGCTTGCACATCACCTTCAGCTTCTTCCAGTTCTTGTAATTGCCATGCTATTTCTTCAAGGGGTGTGCGGTCTGGCATCCTTCTTTTGATCAATATCCTTAAGGCCCTTTCTGATAATCTTCTGAAGTCGGTAAACTCATATCAAATATGCCCAACACTTAGCTTCATGATGACCATAACCTTTGCATTCCTTACAAATGATCACCCTCATTCGTGGCTTGCAGCTTTGTTGGGGCAGTGCTTCTGCTCATTTCATGTGTGATTGAAGTACAAGCTTCACGTGCCAAGAAATCAGCAACTAGATTTTGAGCTCGAGGGATATGCTGAATTTTCACCTCTTGAAATTGTTGCCAAAGTTCCAATGCTTGTTGATGTCATGGAACCAAGCCTTCGCTCCGCACCTTCCACTAACTTGTTCACACACGAGTTGAGAATCTCATTGCAGCTCAAGTTTCTTGATGCGATGTTATTGCGCCTTTTGTAGCCCAAAAATGAGTGCCGAGTACTCAGCTTGGTTGCAAGTACTTGCTGGTGTAGACTTGCTATAACAATATGCCTCACCCCCTGGTGAAGTCAGCTTCACACCCACACTAGCAACCTTGGTCGAAGGTTTGTATGCACTGTCAAATTGGAGGAGCCAAGATGTCATCACATCAAGACTAAAATCCTGACATCCCAAGCTTCTTGATAGTCCAAGATAGGTAGAAAGAGAAGGTGGGGAGAATTCAATACTTGAGCAAGACGTTCAGCACCAAATAAACTTGCAATCCTTTGTTGATAGTTTATCTTTAGACCAAAAATGAGTGTCAAGTACTTAGCTTGGTTGCAAGTACTTGCTGGTGTAGACTTGCTATAACAATACACCTCACCTCCTAGTGAAGTGAGCTTCACACCCACACCAACAACCTTGGTCAAAGGTTTGTATGTCCCGTCAAATTAAGATGTCATCACACCAAGACTAAAATCCGGACATCTCAAGTTTCTCAATAGTCCAAGATAGGTAGAAGGAGAGGATGGGGAGAATTCAATACTCGAGCAAGATGTTCAGCACCAAATAAACTTGCAATCCTTTGTTGATAGTTTATCTTTAGACCAAAAAGAATTACAAGTTGAAGCTCAAAATGAGGCACAAAAGGTTGATTAGGCACAAAGGGATTCCTTGGTCGAACCATTACCAACCATAGCCGATCCCTAGAAACCTTTGTAATGAGATCGAGAAGAAATCATTCAAGATGAGCTTATCCACAGGAATTAATAAGCAGATGCGCCAAATCTCCCCCCAAGCTTGGGGAGCATCCCACCCTTCGAATAATGTCACCCTTTTAATTACCTCCGATGCAGCAAGTAGCTTGATCACCGCACAATGAGTAGAATTGAAATCAAAGTCCTCCCAGTGTATCACTAGTTCTTCACCTTGAATCATCCATGGTGTATCATCCCACCCGTCGTCTCCTTGAACCATGCATTGTACAATCATTGTTGAAGATCAACATAAAGATCAAGAAAGAGATCTCGCCAATTGGTAGCCATAATGAGCGGAGGACCAAGCACCAAATCCTTAAACTCATCAAGAAGTGACATAAATATCCCCTCTCCTCATGTGACATGTGTCCAAGGAGTGAACTTGAAACAGTTCAGAATCTATGATCTAGTATGAGATATGAATAGAGCACATGAAATAAAGTACTTTTGCTTTTTACAACAAGAGGAAACTCCCTACGGTTAGAGAGTTACAGTTCATGAGATTTCACCATATAAGCAATATCATTACACTTTATCACTTCCTATTTGCTGGCCCATTGGTAAGTCTTCCTTTTGTGAATGGGGAGGTCTTGGGTTCAATTCCCACTCCTTAATAAAAAGAGAGGAGAGCAGAGGAGAAGAGAAGAGAAAGAGAAGAAGAACAACATAGAAGGGGGGGCGTGATGTCTGTTGTAGATGCGCAGGAGCAGTTTTGCGTGGCGCCACATAGAAGATGCACAAAAGCGATTTTGCAGACGCGGTCGACTAGAAGACATGTGGTGCCACACAAAAGATGCACAGGAAGTGCAAATGAAAGGTGCAAAAACTGAGAAGTTCTGCAGCCACAAATATGGAGAACTGCGAGCAGAAAACGCGCAAATTGAAGGCGCAAAAGCAGAGTAACAAATTTTACGCCACTAGCCATGGAGATTTCGATCCCAACAGCCACACCAGTTCTATCCCAACTTGAAAAGAATTTGAGACAAGAGGCTAGATGCTAGGTGTGGTGACACTCGAGGGTCATATAGGAAAAGGGAACGTGAGGGGAGAAGCATTAACATGGGTGGAGAAAAGGGATTAAGAGGGGTGGGAATGAAGAGGAAGACTATGGCACAAGGGGAAAGGGAGAGGGGAAAGAGGAGCATGTACATAATGGGACGAGGAATGTAGAGATTAAGACATCAAGGGAAGAAGGTCATGCTTTATTTGAAAGGAAGGATGGGGGGAAGAAATCAAAGTACTAGCTAGGTGGCTTTACAAGACTGAGCGTCCAATCAAGGAATAGCACCCTCCTTTTATAGCCAAGAGAGGGGGTCTCTCCCAATAAATGCATCTTCCCACATGCATGGTATGTGTAGAAGAGTCTCCCATGTGGGCTAGGTATTTATGCACTCTCAATTGTGTGCGACAACCCTTTGCCTCATTTTTACATATAAATCAACCCCCATATCCCAAGTCTAAGATACTCCCTTGGTCTCTTCCCAATTTTATAATACGTTCAAACATCTAGGAGGACAAGTGGAGGGTTGGCACAAGGAATCTTGCCACCTCATCCTACTTTTCCATTATTTAACTTACATTCTTGGACTTTCTATACCCCCTCCCACATGGGCCTATCCCACATGGAGGGAATACTCCAATATAATATCCACCTCCACATATTTTATATTACTTCACCCATGGTCCTTGGGCCATATCTCACTAAATGCAGGCGTGGGACCGCCTAGGTGGAGGGGGGGTACATTGAGGACCCATGCCACCTTATCATTTTATATTATTACTACCATGGATTATGTACAACACACCTTATGGGTCCTCTTACGTGGAAGGGTGGCACATGGTCATGCCCTGCCACCTCAACCCTAGGCCTTATGCACACCATATTTTAGTATACTATTGCCACACATACAAGCACATACACATATTTATGCCTTTTACTTTGGTCAAATTTATCCATAACAGTATCCTCAGAGACTTCATAAAGGCGCATTCCTCTCTCATGTTGCAGATTAAAGAGATGAGTGAAGAAGATAGGCTTTACTACTTTATCACCCGCTTGAATGATGAGACAACAAGTAAAAACCATGGTAGAGGCCTATGAAGCAGTCGACCATTTGACTAACTGGTAGGAGTGCCAACATACCTCCAAGGGTGGAATTTCCCACAACAGACCGATTGGGAAGGTCTTAGCTCCTAAAGGAAGAACTTTCAAAGATAAGAAGAAAGGAAAGCACCTATGGAAGAGTAAGAAACGCTTTCAGCCCATGGGTGCTACTGGGGAGACTCCTCCAAAACCTGCTGCTATAGTCAACAAAGGGAAATCTAAGGTACCTTCGACACCAGCCAAGAGTAGTATGGGGTCAAGGACTAGCAGCAACAGTTCAATACCGAAGGGGAGTGGTTTCTATGTTTGTAATCATGGAGCTCATTTTGCCCAAGATCGCCCTATGAGATAGAGCTTGCAGCCCATTCAAGAAGTTCCAGAGGAAGGGCTCTAACACAGACCATGTCACTGTTGTAGCAATTAGTGGCTACAAGTTAGGCTAAGGTAGCCCTCGGTCTTATGTTCATATCAATCGTCATCAATGGCCATGTCACATGAGAGCCACGATAGATACCGAGGCTAGCCACAAATTTGTGACTCCTTCCAAAGCTAAAGAGATCGGCTTGAAGGCTAAAGCCAGTCGAGGAGGATAGAAAAGACTACTATGAGGATGAAGTACGAGTCTTATGATTGGTAGTCCTCACCTTCGGGCTAACCAATGCTCCAGCTACCTTCTCCACTCTAATGACAAAAAATTTTCAGAGACTCCTTGGATGATTTTGTGGCGCTATATCTTGATGATATCCTCATCTACTCTTGTGTTCACTCTGTGCCAACATGAACTTATGAAGAAAGAGAAGGTGTTACAACTTTGTGATACAACTTCATTGGGGGTTGTAGGGTTTAGGAGGAGTTTAAGGGTTCAGAAAGAGGTTCCAGGGTTCAGAAAGAGTTCCAGGGTTCAGAAAGAGTTCCAGGGTTTAGAAGGGGTCCAGGGTTAGAAGGAGGATCCAAGGTTCAGAGTAGAGTACATGGTGGAGAACTCCTCTCCCTCGTAGATCATGGGGTTTAAGGGTTTAGGAAAGCATAGGAGTGGGAGAGGAAGAAGGTGTAAGAGCATGGGTGAAAGAAGAGAGAGGAGGAAGGAGGAGGAGGGAAGAGGAGGAGGGAGGGGGAGGAGAGAGGAGGAGGAGGAGGAGGGAGGAGGAGGAGGAGGAGGACGAGGGAGGAGGACGAGAAGGAGGAAGGAGGAGGAGGGAGGAGGAGAGGGAGAGGGTGGGTTGCAGGGTTGGAGGAGAGGGGAGAAGGGTTGCAAGGTTAGGACATGCTTTTGGACATGCAGTGCAAGGAAGCATGGACACTTGAGACAAATGCTTGGAATACCAATGTAGACTCAACACAATGCCCCAAGAGTGTGGGCTTCATTCCATTATGGGGTATTTATACAAGTTGGAGAGCTTCTCTCTCTGCATGTAACACAAAGTCGTATCACAAAGTTGTAACACAAAGTTGTATCACAAAGTTATAACACAAAGTCGTAACACATTCTCTCCCTACATGTAGAAGTTGTAACACAAAGTTGTAACACAAAGTTGTGTCACAAAGTCGTAACACATTCTCTCTCTTCATGTAGACAAACTCGTAACACAAAGTTGTTACACAAAGTCGTAACACAAAGTTGTGTCTAGAAGTTGTAACACAAAGTTGTAACACAAAGTTGTATCACAAAGTTGTATCACAAAGTTGTAACACCTTCTCTTTCTTCATAAGTTCATGTTGGCACAGAGTTTGACTCTGTGCCAACATGAACTTATGAAGAAAGAGAAGGTGTTACAACTTCCAAACTCTGTGCCAACATGAACTTATGAAGAAAGAGAAGGTGTTACAACTTTGTGATACAACTTTGTGATACAACTTTGTGTTACAACTTCTAGACACAACTTTGTGTTACGACTTTGTGTAACAACTTTGTGTTACACAAAGTCGTAACACAAAGTTGTGTCTAAAAGTTGTAACTGCAGTTAGGTTAGTTGGTTAACCTAGGTTAGGTTAGGTTAGGTTAGTCGGTTAACCCTAGGCTTGTTAGACTAACCCAGTTAGATTAGGTTAATCTAGGTTAGTTAGCAGAAACCTAGACTAGGTTAGTTTTGCCCTTGGTTCAGTTAGTTTAACCTAACCTCAGCTAACTTAACTATAGTTAGTTACACTAACTAAGTTAGACTATGGTTAGTCTAACCCTCACTAGGCTAGGTTAGACTAACTGATTAGTTAGTCTAACTAGATCAACTTGGTTTCAACCCCTCGGTTGGACTTAAAGTCCATTCACACCACCATTAGGACCCCCCAAACGCAAAATTTACCCCTCCTTTAACCCCTCAAAACTCATCCGTTTGGGACCCAAAATGAACCCCGTTTGAACCCAGATTTCACACACAGAAACACCACATTACGGGGTATTTTTCCAGCCCGTTGCACACCCTTTTGGCATCCCTAGCACACGTTCATTTGCGCCCCCGTGTGGGCCTCATTTTGCACAAATTCACTCGTATTTTCACGCCGTGACCTCTGATTAACGATCCGTCTGCACCGGCACATTTCCCTACACACGTGGGCCAATCTTAGGCACATTATTAACACGACGGTCCCTACACAAACTAACATCACTCTAACTCTCCTAACAACACCACATCCACAAACGCCCTTGGGGTAGCGACACCCTTGGCAAATCACGCACAATCTGCATGCAGTTACGTTCCGGCCAACGACTTCGACTCCAACGCTCGCCCCATCTACAACTAACTCCACTGCAAAAACCGCCCCCGTCGATCCTCTACCCCGAATCCCCCCCTGAGATTCAACAACTCCCTTTAACTCCTCCACGTCCCAACATGGCTGGACGCCGTCATGAGCATGATGGGGATATCGAGCTCGATGCCGAGGCTGACAACTTCTTCAATCGAAGAAATCACAACAATCAAGGCCGACGCCCCTTGGGAAAACTGGAACTTCCCAAATATAATGGTAGGGGAGACCCAGCTCGCTTCCTCCAGCATTTTGATGCCGCATGTCGAGCAGGTGGTGATCAATCCCATGAAACCAAGGTGGCTTGGTTTCCAATGGCCTTAACTGATGAGGCGTCAGAATGGTACCTCGACCTTCTCGTGGAAGAACGTGCCACATGGGACCTACTTCAAACCGAATTCAAACGTCGCTTTCAAACGGAGAGGCTACAAGATGATCCTGCTCTCCAACTCAGCAAGATCGAACAAGGCCGGAGGGAAGATGTACGCACATACCTAGGAAAGATGAAGAGATTGATCGCCAAATGTGACCCACGCCCAGATGCAAAGTACCTCATGGCATGGTTCATAGCAGGTCTACGAAAGAAAATCCGCAAGGATATGAAAAAGATAAGTAGCTATGAAACATTCAGTGCTGCTCATGCGGCAGCCATTGACATCGAAGATGGCATGACAGATTCAGACACTAGCAGTGATGATGCCAGATCAAATACACGAGATAAGCGCTCGAAAAAAGGTAAATCAAAGGACACTGCCAAAACATCCAATGAAGATCGCCTAGAGGCCATGACCTTGAAGCTGAAAGAAGATATGATGCAGGCCATGGATCAAAAACTCCACTTGTCTCAGCCGCCAACTCAAACATATCCGTGGCGAGAAAATGTCTGGTGCCCACAGTGCTTGGCAAATCATACAGCAAATGAATGCCCAGTCCTAAGAGCAAGGATCACTGCACAAGCAAATCCACTGCCACGGTTGTGGTGTCATATCTGCGTCATCGGCGGCCATGATGAGAACAGTTGCATCTTCAACATGCGCAACCATCCGCCTCGACCACCACAATACCAAGCGGCACCCATGCCAGTATACAGGAAACCGGCACTTGCACAAGCGGCCCCAGCTCCGAGACTAAATCCTGTTCTCGTTCGGACACAAGTCCCACAACTACTCAGGAATCCGAATCCACGACCGTATCCAAGAGCACCAAATCCAGCTCCTCAGGCAGTTTCCATACATCAATTACAAGCCGAGGAAGTAGACTCGCTATTTGAGTATGAAGCAGAGTACCTAGTGTACTATGTAGAAGGTGTAGAGGGTCTAATACCAGTCTATGCAAATCAAGTGCGACCCAATACATTTTGAGCACCAATCAAGTGTTACGGTTGTGGAGAAAATCATAGGATCGCAGAGTGCCCTCATCGTGGTAGCCTAGCCACTTTCCAACCACTCTACAGAGATTGTGGCATAGGACATGCCTGTATGGATTGTCCCATGAAAAATAAGGTCCCAGATCAAACAGAGGTTAAGCCTGACATCCCCATCGGCATCATTGGGGTGGACCATCAAAGTCTGGGTCCGGCAAGTCTAAGGTCACAACCTATCAATGTAATTACACGCCAATAGAAAGAGGCCACGAAGGACCCTATCATTCCAATCCAACCGAAGCGACTTCTGAGAAAGAAAGCACAAGTGCCTCACCTCCGCCAAGCAATGAGCAGCCGAGCTCATCCACATCAACTCCCGAGCCTCAAATAAAAGAAGCTCCATTCCCGAATGCAGAGGTGGAGAAGGCTCGTTTTTAGGTACTTCAGCAATGGGTCCAAAATGAACAAGCTCAATTTGAGGCTCAGAAACAAGCTCAAGACCCAATCCATGACTTGGCCCCACAAAGTATTGATACTGTACTCGAGCCTTTGTTCCAACAACAAACTCCACAACAGAATGTACCGCCACGTCAACTTGAAGGAGCCGCACTCTCTAGCATCCTGAGTTGCCCTGTGTCAATTCCCATCGGAATCCTCTTACGAAATTGTCCCAATCTCTGGGAGAGTTTCAAAGGATGGATTGAACTCGCAAATCCCCCTCCACCTATGAACGACATTGAAGATATCCTTGTGTGGATGGGTGAGAGAGATGACATACGCAACATCACTGTGCCTTTGCTCCACAAGGCATATAATGAAGTCCAAGCCATAGTGGATGGTGGAGCAGGTGTCAATGTCCTATCAAAGGAGCTCTATGAAGAATGGGGTCTCCCACCAATGCAAAAGGCTAATTTCAACATACGCCTTGCCGATGATTCACGGGCTAAACCCTTGGGAATAGTGAATGGCGTGTCCACAAAGATCGCAGGAGTCCGCTTTTCCCTTCAATTCACAATCTTGGATCTTCCCAAAAAATCCTATCAAATCTTACTGGGACGTCCTTGGTTACGGGAAGCATCAGTCCTCCATGACTGGGGAATGGATAGATTGACAATCCAGAATCGAGACACTGCAGTCGAGGTGAATGTAGGGACACGAGCTATTAAACCAATTGTTCCTAGAGCATTGGATGACACATCTTCCATGACAATCTGGAGCAAATCAGCTCCCTTGCAACAGCATGCCATAGCAGGTGACTCACAAAGAAATGTCAATAACTGGATACAAACATTGGCAACCATCGACAACTGCCATTCATTAGACCCCATCTTCTCACAGATAGATGTTAACGCACTACAGGTTGATCCTCCACCGACACATGAAGAACCAAATCTAGAGATCCCATTCTTTATGGCTGACCTCGAATGGGATAATGGACCTGAAGAAGGTACCCATACCAATGATGACTCAGATTTTCCTTGGGACCTTGAAACAGAGGCTGCGAATGCTGCAATTGAAGATCAAATCTTTGATAATGACCTAGCCATTCTGCATGCCCTAATGGCAGTTGAGCTCCCAAAAGTTGAACATTCTACATAAAGGTAGTGTATATCTTCTCATGAGTGTAAAATTGAGACTGATTGATTCAAAAATTAACACACAACATCACTTGACGCTATCCGAGAAAGAGGTAGTTAATAGCATACCGGTGAGGTATCAAGTGGCCTCTTTTTGTTTTGCCTTGCATGGTCAACATAGTCTGAAAGCTTCTCTGATAGTAGAGTTGAAAGACTTGTATCTCAACCTTGTTTGGAAGTTATAAAGCCATGATTTTGTCCAAACTAGTAGTCATCTTGTCTCAATGGAAATGGAAACATAGAATGAGTATGTATGTAGTCCTCCACACTTGCGCACAGCAGAAGATCCCGCAAGAAAGCTGCAGGAGGAAATTGTAGAAAAGCCAAGGTCGAGCACTTCAATGAATTCGAACGAGTTCAAACAAGGATTGTCGAATTGTACCTTGCAAAGTCAGTTCCCTCAAAATCAAAACCTTCACCTCTGGAATGGTCCCCTGAGGGACTGGAAGGAGTATGTGCAGCACATGAACCCTTACTTGGAAACACCTTGTCAGTGGAAAAGTTACCTCACAGTTCCCAACGTAAGAAGTTTCGGAAATATAAGCCACATGTGCGGATGAATCTCGATCAGGAGACTTCAGAAAAAGAAAGAAAAGAAGAGCCTAACAAATTACTAAATGCAACTATGCCACCCAGTACACATTACACATGTCAGGCTAGTTCAACCCCATCAGAGGCTGATCTTCGAGAAGTGCCGGAATACTTTAAGAATTATACAAGTGGCAGTGCACCAATAGCAATGCCAAGACCAATCAAAGAATTTGAAGTTCAAGAAACCGATAGCATTGGAGAAACTCCAATCTATGAGGGACCAGCAAAAACACGCACAATAAACCTCACCCTTGAAGGGGAGGAATAAAAGTTGGTTTTCATTGGGAAACAGCTCCGTCAAGAAGATGAAAGCAAACTCAAAGACCTCCTAATGGAATACCGTGACTGCCTAGCATGGTCATACAAAGAGATGAAAGGAATTTCACCAGAAGTGGCAGTTCACACGATCCCTATAAGGGAAGGTGCTTGCCCTAAGGTATGTGGACCTTATCGCACAAATCCTAAATATGGCACCATGGTTTATGACGAGCTGGAAAAACTCCTAGATGCCGGATTCATCTACGAGATAGAGCACACTGATTGGGTTTCACCCATTGTCATTGTGCCTAAACGCAACAAGAAGCTCAGAATATGCGTAAACTTGAAAAATGTGAATGCCGCCACAATTAGGGATCACTACCCCCTACCCTTAACAGAAACAGTGTTGGAAAAGGTGGCAGGATCCGAAATATATAGCTTCTTGGATGGCTTCAGTGGCTATAACCAAGTGCAAATTGCTCCTCAAGACCAATCAAAAACAGCATTTGCTACAGAATGGGGTATTTTTGCATATAGAGTCATGCCATTCGGCCGTTGTAATGCCCCAGCCACATTCCAGCGAGTCATGTTCACAGCTTTCAAGTCATTTTTGAATAAGTTTTTACAGGTGTTCTTGGATGATTTGTGCATCCATTCAACCAAACAGGACCACTTCAAATGTCTGGAAGAAGTACTAATCAAATGTAGGGAGTATGGCATCTCCCTAAATCCAACAAAATGCCAGTTCATGGTCACCCACGGAGTTGTTTTAGGACACATCGTCTCTCAACATGGGATTGCAACTGACATGGACAAAATCAAAATCATCATGGAATTGCCTCCTCCTACAAATTCCAAAGGTGTACAGGTCTTTATGGGACATGCCGGCTATTATAGAAGATTTATATTACGGTATGCCATGATAGCTAGACCACTTTACAAATTATTAGTGGAGTTCTTATGGACCGAAGAGTGCGACCAAGCCTTTGAGCTTTTAAAGTGGCGTCTAATCACAGCACCCATCCTTATATCTCCCAATTAGGATATTGATTTTCATGTTCATACTGATGGATCCAAGTATGCAATTGGGAGTGTGCTTTGTCAACTTGGTGAACATAAGAAAGACTACCCCGTTTACTTCACCAGTCGACAACTCAATGATGCAGAGATCAACTATACAACCACAGAAAGAGAAGCCCTAGCAATGGTGTATAGTGTAAAGAAATTTCGGCACTATCTACTCGCAAATGATTTTGTCTTCTACATCGATCATCAAGCATTGCTTTATCTTGTGAACCGTCCGTGTACCACAGGAAGAATAACCATATGGCTCCTCTTGCTGCAAGAATTCAACTTCAAAATCGTGGTCCGCAAAGGTGCCCAACACTACATTGCCGATCACATGTCTCGAGTCAAGACAGGAGAAGAAGCCACTAGAGTAGAAGACGACTTACCAGATGCCACACTATTTCAAATAGATGCTGTTCCAGAATGGTGTGGAGATATCATTGGGTACTTGATGGCAAGAAGACCACCCCCTGACATGAAAGCAGTAGATGCCAGAAAATTGATTCTAAAGGCTGCACCCTATCAACTCATTGCAGGACAACTGTACAAGATGGGCAAGGACCAAATATTAAGAAAATGTGTAATGCCTCATGAGATCCTGCCAATCCTGAGTGAAGTCCATGAAGGCATTGCAGGAGGACACTTCCAAGGGGAAGCCACAGCAAGATAAGTTCTCCTCGCAGGCTACTGGTGGCCAACACTGTGGGCAGATGCCTATGAATATGTAAAAGGCTGTGATGTATGCCAACAGACTATTAAACCACAACACAAAGACTTCAATCCCCTAACACCCATTGTTGCACAACAACCATTTGAAAAATGGGGGATTGACTATGTGGGTCCCATACATCCAGCAGCAAAAGGAACACAGGCACGCTACATCATTGTGGCCACTGATTACTTTACAAAATGGGCTGAAGCTAAAGCAGTCAAAAAGGCAGATGCCAAAAGCACAGCAAGATTCTTATACGAACATGTGATCACCCGATTTGGATGCCCCATTGAAATTGTGTCGGATAGAGGCACACATTTTGTCAATGAGGTAATCCAAGAACTCTTGTCTGGCTTCATGGTCATCCATAGAAAAAGCACACCCTACTACCCCCAAGGAAATGGACTAGCAGAATCCACAAAAAAAATCATATGCAATATCCTCACCAAGGTAGTAGAACCGCAGCGTTCTGATTGGGCAGAGAAACTGAATGCAGCTTATGGGCATACAGAACCACATTCAAGGTCAGTACAGGGAACACACCTTTTCAATTGGTGTATGGCCTTGAAGCCATGGTCCCACTCGAATTTGTAATACCAAGTCTACGCATCGCAGTACAAGAACACATGGGTGATCATGAGTCCTTGAAAGAAAGGCTCTGTCAGTTGGGAAATCATACAGAGACAAGACTAGTCGCCTATCATGCCATGACAACAGAAAAACATAGAAGAAAGGCATGGTTTGACAGAAATCTGAAAGCTAAAGACATCAAGGAAGGCGACTTAGTCCTGTTATACAATGCCAAAGTACACAAGGGAAAACTGAAGTATCTAGGTCAAGGACCCTACCGAGTACGAAAGATGAATCCCATCGGAGCTGTGCTACTTGAAACACTAGATGGAGTCCAATTCAACACAACAATAAACGGGAGCCGACTGAAGCACTACTACATCAACACGCGAGCCATCCCCGACAAAAACGAAGATTTGGGAAACCAAGTCTTCCTTAGTTAGGATTAGATTGTATCACGAGCACTCACTTGCATATGTACGTCTTCGCACATATAGGTAGCCTCAATCGATTTTACCTAGAGCTCATAAGTGATGATGAGTTCTAGCTGCCCTATGAAAATCCCAGCAAAAAAAGCATATAGTTAGTCCCTACTTAGCTACTAGGTCACGTGCACTCACACGCTTTCGCTTAGACACATAGATGATTGCATGAATAATTGTACCCCACACTTTCATTCCACACTCTCAAAGGATGTATATTTTAAAAAAGAAATTAAAATTTAAAAAAAAAAAAAAAAGGATCTCTCTCCCACACACACACAGAAAGAGCCCACCGCCTCAACCACGGGACCCCCTCCAGAGTTCGCAGCCATCTACATCCTCTCAACCACGGAGACCACAGGCGTTCGTGGTCCAAAGCGATAGCTCCGAAGAAGATTCAGTGCATGTCCAAGCAGAACAAATGCCACCCTAGTCACAGCCGGCCTACACAACCGTTAACATGGCCCAATCATTGGAACTTGTCTGGCCATCCACATCAACTTATGCTCTTTCCCAGGAAGCAACATTTTACTTAGAGCAACGGGGTCTAGGCAATTTGCGTGAGAGCCTCAAATCCTTGGAGGACAGTCCTATCATGACCACCTACATCAAGGACTTTCTCCACTCTTACTACTCCAGCAATGCAACGGATGGCAAGTACGGTACAATCACTGTACAGCAGAGCCCACTGAACATTATCCTCGACAGTACGTTCATTCAAAGGGCTTTCTCACTGCCAAAACAAGGTGGCCAATACCCTAAACGGTCTGTTGATGCAAAGTTTATCGAAGTACAGTCTCTCCTCACCAAGGGTACCCTGATCCATAGAGATGGTATATTGCTTCGCACAATCCTTGACCCTTGACTCAAGGAAGCAGCACAATTTCTATCCACAATCCTGGGAATAAAGAACGGCAAGGAACGCTCCCTTCCACTCCGCACATTTGTTTTGCTGAGTAGGAAGCTAAAACAAGACTGGGTCCAACACTTCGTCATTTTCTTTACCAAAAAACTCAATGGTTCTTCAGGCCAGAAATGTAAAATTCCGCACTTATTGGCTATAATCATCAAAAAAGAACTACAAGAAAGAGAAATGACTATGCCCCACCAGTCCCCAAAGCCAATTGAGGAGTTGGACATACCCTTCTCACCAGTATGGGAGCCGTCATCAACTGCTCCAGCTATCACATTGATAAGTACAGATGCCTTAACAGAAGTACCTATTCTGGAAAGCAGGATTGCGGAATTGCCCCATGAAATGCTACAGCTCGGTGCACAACTGCAACCACTAAGTCTCCACCAACAGCACCAACCCGAGCTCGAGACAAGGTTGGCACCCGAACCTGAGGAACGATCAGCACCAGAGCTTGAGACCACATCAGCACTCCCGCCCATCGACGCCATGCCAGTCGATGAGCCCCAAGGAGATCTAGTGCCAGATCAGCAGTATGACTATTGTACACAAGGGACTAAAATGCCATTGGAACAACCTCCCCCAAGTACTACAGAATCATCGGGATGTATGATTTTGATGAGATACCACTTCCCAGTAACCCCATCAAGGAATTTTGGAGCAAATATCCTGATATGAAAACTCGCGGTGGATGGACCCTAGACAACTTTCCTACCAACCTTCATCAGCATCAAATAAGTGAAGGTTGGATTAGCAAATTGGATCCACAACCTGATTGGCGCCGTCCCAAGCTCTTTGATGTAATCTTCTTAAAGGAGTACTTACGGGCACCTCCATGTCTCAGAACCCATCCCAAGTTCTATGCAGTTCCACGGTGTAAAAAATGGGAAGCCAACATACACACTTTGGCTGAAGATCGAGTCGTTAATTGGCCCATGATCAAACCCTACTCTGGTGTAGAATGGAATATCCAAGGCACCATGATCTGAGCACTTTAGCAGCATGAACAAACAATGCGCGACAACATTGATCGCTTCCTTCGCCAAAGTACCATATTCTGTAAAACATTAGAATTAATTCTGGAGGTCCCATGTTACCTTGATTCCCATTTGCCTCCACTCAGCTTTAATCCCAATGAACGGATTGATGCTCAGATTACAAGCCGACTCTATCAAAGAGTGATCTTCTTGGAGGCATGCCACATATCTCTGTTCGAGCAAATGGTAGATACAGGCTACCTGGAAATTGTGCAAAAATTGTATGGTGCTAAGGCTCTCCAGCAGGATCGACTGGCACGACACAAGTTCCACAGCCACTGGACTAAAAACATGGCAACCCAGGTACGTGATCGCAATAATTATAACCCAAGGACGGGTAATCAAATGGATCCGGAGTATGTTGACTCTGTGCCAACATGAACTTATGAAGAAAGAGAAGGTGTTACAACTTCTAGACACAACTTTGTGTTACGACTGTGTAACAACTTTGTGTTACGAGTTTTTGTCTACATGAAGAGAGAGAATGTGTTACGACTTTGTGACACAACTTTGTGTTACAAATTTGTGTAACAACTTTGTGTAACAACTTTGTGTTACAACTTCTACATGTAGAGAGAGAATGTGTTACAACTTTGTGTTACAACTTTGTGATACAACTTTGTGTTACAACTTTGTGATACGACTTTGTGTTACATGCAGAGAGAGAAGCTCTCCAACTTGTATAAATACCCCATAATGGAATGAAGCCCACACTCTTGGGGCATTGTGTTGAGTCTACATTGGTATTCCAAGCATTTGTCTCAAGTGTCCATGCTTCCTTGCACTGCACGTCCAAAAGCATGTCCTAACCTTGCAACCCTTCTCCCCTCTCCTCCAACCTTGCAACCCACCCTCTCCCTCTCCTCCTCCCTCCTCCTCCTTCCTCCTTCTCCTCCTCCTCCCTCCTCCTCCTCCTCCTACTCCTCCCTCCTCCTCCTTCTCCTCTCTCCTCCCCCTCCCTCCTCCTCTTCCCTCCTCCTCCTTCCTCCTCTCTCTTCTTTCACCCATGCTCTTACACCTTCTTCCTCTCCCACTCCTATGCTTTCCTAAACCCTTAAACCCCATGATCTACGAGGGAGAGGAGTTCTCCACCATGTACTCTACTCTGAACCTTGGATCCTCCTTCTAACCCTGGACCCCTTCTAAACCCTGGAACTCTTTCTGAACCCTGGAACTCTTTCTGAACCCTGGAACCTCTTTATGAACCCTTAAACTCCTCCTAAACCCTACAACCCCCAATGAAGGCGAAAGCCTTCATTACCTCAACAAAGATGGTTTACGTGCCTTTTACACATGCTTGCACTTTGTTTACTTACCACACTTAAGCCTACGTCTCTCACCGGAACACGACTCGAGGTCCTAAGCTACACATATACTACAATCGACAATCCCAATATATCTGTAGGTGACAAAAAGCCTCAGAACCCTACAACATAGAATACCCAACTCTTCCTACAAAAGCAGAAGGAAGGAGCCAACATCTTGGATACTTGAAGAGCATCTACAACACTTAAGGATTGTGTTCACGTGCCTTAGAGAGAGCAAGTTGTATCTAAAGGCAAGCAAATGTGACTTTTCTCAAAGAGAGGTCTGCTACTTTGGCTTCAAGGTAGCTGAAGGTCGCATAATGATGGACGAGGCAAAGGTGAAGGCAATTATAGATTGGCCGACCCCAAGGATAGTTCATGACATTTGAGCCTTCAATGGCTTGGCATCATTCTACAGAGGGTTTATAGGAATGTACTGTGACATGAAGTTGGGGGTAATAAACTTCACGCACCTCTTCACTTCCTGCTACTTTTGAACTGACTGACAAAGATATTTATCATTGAGAATGGGACATTAAAAAGAAGCTTTTATGCCAAGATACCACACCATACTTTCCTCCCTCAGATGAGAATGAAGATGGTAACATCCCAAGTGATGTTGTAATCAAGCATAGGGAGAATGAAAGGATCAGCAGAGGCCATAATCTCAGCGAGCTAGTCTACGCCAAAGAGAAGAGTGATACGTTGTTGAAACAAGATCTTGCAGCTCAACTTGACATGAACTGATATATATCGAGGGGTTTGAAGGGGCTTATTGGGTCGGATGGGCAGATTCCGAGGAAACATTGCACCTCCTTCATAGACACCTTTACACTTAGCTCAAAACACTCTACAAACTATCATTAGACACAGAGGCCTATAACTTTCAGTAGAGACATGATATCAGAGATTCAAACATACAAGAGATGCGCCTTAAGATAGGCTTCGCGCTTATATAAGTTTTGTTGAAAACAGATAGACGGTTGAAGAGATATGGACAGTTTACTGGAAGGGAGTAAAAACTGTCATGAAAACAGACTGTCAGACACAGAGACTCATAGCTTTTTGCAGCAATATCTGATCACATAGGAACATGTGCCTTAAAGAGATCTTTGCACTGAAATAAATTTCATTAAAATCGCACTATCGAGCAGAAAGTTATGAGCAAAACACTAATAGGGGGTCAAACTATCATGAAAACTGCCCTCCACCCATGCTAATTTTGCCTGAGTAGGATGCTCCCTCAAGACTCCACCTTCATCAACGATCCACCCCTCATAGATTTTTCCTAGAAGAGGGGAGAAGTTTGCATGGTGACTCGGGAAACAGATGGACCATGTGTGCACAGTGAGCGGCCAAATAGAAAGAACTTTTAAGGCTTTGAAAGAAAGAAAAGGGAAGAGACACTCAAGAGAGAGAACTTGAAGTGACCCTCATTACCAATAGAGTGAGAATCCACTCCAATGTAACTCAAAACACTACAAACAAAAGGGAGAAGAAGAGGTTTCATACATACAAGAGGGAGCGGAAGCTCCAAGACTACTAGAGAGAGAATAAACTAAAGAGAGATGGACTCAAGAGTCTACATAAGAGAATATCTACAAGAGGGAGAGAAGGCTCATGGAAGAGGCTTGAGGAGACTAGAGCTACAGCAACATGAGGCCTAATGGTGGAAGAGATCGATGAACAAGGGAGAGGAGGGCTCCTTTTATAGAGATTTTGTTACCCTCCTTCACCCATTTACAATTGCTACGTGTAGATTCCTTTCCCCATCAATCACATAAGCACATATGTCACCATCCATGTCCTTTTTGGCTACTCTTGCCATGTGTCCCATCACAAGATGCTCAAGACTCTTAAAATATTGAGAAAGTCAAGAGTCTCCTCAAATGGAGCCCATAGGGACCCTCTCTTTTCCACATGTCCACATCCTCCTTATTCCACATGGGAATTCTAGAAGGATTCCTCTTGACTTCACACTCCTCCACATGCCTTCCACACGCTTGGCATGTGGCCTCTCTTATATTATTGGAACACATGGACATGAGCCCACCTCTTTATAAGACTCACTCTTCCTATTTCCTAAAAACTCCATAATATCCAATACAGAAATAACTCTCACCCCATACCAAGGTATTTATAATTCATACCTATGGTATTTACAATGAGCCATTCCACTCATCCTTTCAATCCCATACAATGTCATAGAAAATAGAAATAAGTGAGAGCCGCTAGGCTATCACTTGATACTCAAACTCTTATCAAACATAGAGAAAAACAATACCAATGCCAAATTAAAAGTATCAATTTTTGGCGTCACATCTTTCCCCCCCCAGCAGATCCTCTCTAATGATAGAGAGGGTCTGCTGGCCCTCAAGGTGGTCGAGCATAGAAGAATTTAAGGCAATACTCATTGGTGCGTCTGGGTATCACCATGCCATCAACGTCCTCAAACTGATAGGTTCCATTGGTGACATTCATATACATCCCTATGGAGGCGTGGCCAAAAGTAACCAATCTCTGCTTCTGTTGTGGAGTTAACCCTCGAGGAAACATGCCTTCTTCCACATATTTCTAAACATCTTGTAGTTTTGGCCATCCAGTGTCTACCCAAGAAACCACTCCTTAGTCTTGTACTACAATGGCTTGAGTAGCTAACTCATCTGCCCTTTTATTTTCTTTTCTGTTTATATAAACAAACTTGCAAAAATCAAATTGACTACATAGTGCCATAGCCTTTTGATTAAGCTCCTTCAAATGAGGACATTTTGTCTTGTAATGCCCTTGCATTTGCTTTATAATAAGCTGAGAATCTCCTCTTGCTTCCAATTCTTTAACTTGACTTTGAAGACAACCCTCCACACCAAGAATCAAAGCATTATACTCAGCTGCATTGTTGGTTGTGATACCTGGAAGCTCTTGTCCTCTTTCCCATACTTCTTGACCTTTAGAATTCATCAAGACCATCCCCCCAGCTCCTTGTTGGCATGAAGGACTAAAATCCCATCAAAATACAAAACAAAAGCTGTTGGTGGTATATCTCTTTCATCTTTAATGTTCTCCTTACATTTCTTTTCTTCTCCTAGATCCTCCCGTCCTGTGAGCAAATCTGCCCTAGTGGACAAAGTGGTATTTTCAGTGACAAAAGAGAAAGAGAACGCTTGAAGCTCTGACAACCATTTTGCAAATCTCCCCCCAGGATTAGGCTTGCGAACTAGATATGCTAATACAGACTGAGAGGTAAGGAAGAAAAATGGTCGAGGTAATAAATAGGAGCGAAACTTTCTGACTGAAAACACCAAAGAGAGAGCTTGCTGCTCCATTTCTTCATACCTTGTTTCCACATCTGGCTGGCATAATAGATGGGTTGCATTCTACCTGCCTCTCCTTTTTGTAGCAATATAGCACCAACTGAATGCAAAGATACACTTGGATTTACATAAAAGTCTTGAGATCAATCAGGGGGCTTCAATATTGGGCCCTTACTCATGGCCTCCTTAAGTTGCTGGAAAGACTCTTGTTGCTCCACACCCCATTGGAAAGAAACTCCTTTTCTTGTCAACAAGTTCATGGGATGCACTATCTCTGTGAAATCATCACAAAAGCGTTGATAATACTTGCTCTTTCCTAGAATTCTATGAACACCAGTGACACTCTCAGGACTTGGCAATGCCATGATTGCTTGAACCTTGTCAGGATCCATTTGTAGGCCTTCTTCAGACACAATATGCCCCAACAAGACTACTTTTATTTGAGCCAAATGACACTTGCTAGGATTTAGACACCCTTTTGCTTCATCAATCCTAGCTAAGGCCATCTTTAACTTCTCCATGTGATCTATGCGCCGAGAATAAATGCAAAAATCATCCAAAAACACCCTTATGAACTTTCCCAAGTAAGGGTCCAGGACTTGACTCATGAACCTTTGAAATGTAGCTGGTGCATTGGTCAACCCAAAAGGCATCACTCTGTAAGCAAAAACTCCCCAAGGTGTGACAAATGATGTTTTCTTTTGATCTTCCTCCCGAATACAAATTTGAAAGTACCAGAATATCCATCACGTACAAAATACAGCTCATGCCCTGCTACTTGGTCTAGTATTTCATCTTGGAATGGCAAAGGAAAATGATCCCTCCTAGTGCATGCATTCAAAGGACGAAAGTCCACACAAACCCACCACTTATTTCCTTTCTTTGGTGTGATGACTACAGGAGATATCCATTCTGAATCATCAACAGGAAAGATGAATCCCGCCTCAAGTAGTTGTGTTACCTCTTTCTTTAGTGCCTCAGCTTGGATCACCCCCAATCGCCTTAAAAGTTGCACAATTGGCTTGCTTTCTGACTTCAACTCAATCTTGTGCTCCACAAGAGAGACTGGTTGAACCTGTGAATAGCTTGTTGCAAAGAGACATGAAAAATCATCTAACATATCCAAGTACTGGAGCTTCTCACTCCCTGATAGAGAATCGCCAAGAAGCTCTTCATTGCATTGGCGTCATTTAGTGTGCTCCACATCCTCCACATGAAGTGTCTCTTTAGGATCTTCTTGCACCACCACCTTGTTCCTTCCTAACTCATCCCAATTAGCACCAAGACAAAGACCAAAGGCCACTCCTTCCACCTCACCCTTTGAGTTGGACTCCTCGGAGCTACACCCTGTCTCTTCTTCTTCATCGGTTAAGACAGAGCTTGAACTCTCTGATGTTGAAGACTCCTCCTTAACTTCCTTTTTGCGGCTTCTGATGTTGTAGTGCACCTTCTTATCATTTCCCTGCAAAATCAATTCTCCAGTACCCCACTTTTGAACAGCCTTCACCTTGCGTAGCCAAGGCCTTCCCAAAATCAATGGATAGGCATGTGCATCTGGCTTGGTAGGGATCACCTGAAAAGTAGTCGGCACAGAAATTCCACATACATCCACTTCTAGATTCTTCGCAACTCCCAAGTTCTTAACCCTAGTGTTGTCAGCCAATTTGATGTGATAAGGAGAGGTAGTACTAGAGTATTTTAAATCAGCATCTATCATGGTCTTCTCACTCATGACATTAATCGATGCACCTCCATCAATGTACACATTAGAAATCACTTGACCATCAATGATCACATCAACCATAGGTACATCATCACCAACATCTATATCTACCTTTTGAACAACAGGGATGGAAATTTTCTTCTTTTTCTTCTTTGACACTCTTGTGCTTGCTAGCTTTCCCCATTCCTTCCGTAGTTTTGGAGACAAAGCAAGTAATTGACCAAAGGTGATATGAGCTTCCTTTTGTTTAAGGTCAGACAACAAATCATAGCTTCCAATTCCTTGTCCTAAGGGAAAGTCTGACTGGCTAATTCTCCTTCTAGATGCCTTCTTTTTCTTACTACGGTGTTCCTCTCCCTGATGTTCCTCATCTACTCCTTCCTTGCTTTCTTCTTCTTCTGTTGCTTTACCACGCCCCCGTTTAGCCATCATTACCTCTCTTTCCTCATCCCTTGAAGAAGCTTCTAACAAGGATACTTGTTTTTCTTCTTTCTTTCTCAATCTAGGACACTCGAGGTGATAGTGACCTTTTTCATTACATTCATAGCAAGTGACCCCACTTTTATCTCGAGGCCTATCTTCACTCTTTGGTGCTCTAGGTTGTCGTGCATTGACCAAATGCAATTTCAAATCAGCAAACTCTGCCATCAATTGGGAGATATTATGATCTAACTCAGAGGACTTTGGTACTTGAGGAGTGCCCATTACCTCCACCTTAGAAGTTGAAGCTGTTGAAGACACAAAAGAGGATTCGATCTTTAGAGAAGCTTCTTTCTTGGTCGCAATGCGAAGTGCCTCCACTTATGTTGTTGGTGGATCTTTACTCATTACTTTTGAGCGAAGATGAGGCTCCAAAGCCATAACAAATTTGTTCATCTTTAAGTGCTCCATTCGGAGAGACTTTGAGGGGCCGATGATGCAGATGCCATAGTTCGCAAAGCTGCCCTTTCATACTTTGTCCATAAAGTTTCATATCGGATTGCCAACGCAGAGACCAACTCACCCTCTCCTTGATAGAACCGGTCCAACTGCAACATCAAAGCATTTGGCAACTCCATTGCCCCAAATCTCTACTTTGTTGCTGCCACCACGTGGTCCCAATCCTCCTTGGTAGAGTCTGACAAGGTCTCATGCAAACTCAAGGCTACACCTTTAAGAAAAATAGGCAAAATCTCCACCTGATCCTTCATGGACCGTCCAGAAAGCCGGCATCCTCGAACAAAATCCTGAAGATAAGACTCTGGGTATTCCCCTTGGGTCCCTCAAAACACTGGAATCTTCACCATGATGAAACACAAAAAGTAAACACCAAGATCCAAATAATATCCCAAACAAGATCCAAACAACATCCCACAGAGCCTTAGTATACCAAGACCAACTTATTATGCATAACCACTTGTTGAAAACCCTCCACAATGTGATCCTCAACAAAATCTTCAAAAATAAGTGACCAACCAGCACCATGAAAACATTGTGTATACATGGATTCTAGAACCACCCTTCGCACAATAGGAAGTGCACATAAAAGCTTCAAGATATTTTACTCTTCATCATTTGCATAGCAAAAGAAGTTGAAAGCATTAAGAATCACCACTCCACTCTTAAAGTCGAAAACTACCCAAAGACTCAACTCTTCTTCACACCAAGCTGCCAGTGCATGGAACAATCCCCAATCTATCATTGTGCCTGCTATCGGCGTTGTCGATTCACCAACATATTCAACAGTGCAAACATAATGGTGAGTGTGCGAATAGCTTGAGCATCACCTTCACAATCTTGAAGTTCTCTTAAACAGGCTGCAATCTCTTCTAACGGAGTTCTTCTAGGCATTTTATTTATCTCATCAGAAACACATGCCTATACTAGGCATAACATGCAATCAAGTACACCCGAGACCATTTAGTAAGGTGGAATGAATCCAATACCAAACGTACCCGGCGTCTCCACCAAAAGATGTGACATGAAGTTGGGGGTAATAAACTTCACGCACCTCTTCACTTCCTGCTGCTTTTGAACTGGCTGACAAAGATATTTATCATTGAGAATGGGACATGAAAAAGAAGCTTTTATGCCAAGATACCACACCATACTTTCCTCCCTTAGATGAGAATGAAGATGGTAACATCCCAAGTGGTGTTGTAATCAAGCATAGGGAGAAGGAAAGGATCAATAGAGGCCATAATCTTAGCGAGCCGGTCTGAGAGAAGAGTGATACGTTGTTGAAACAAGATCTTACGGCTCAACATGACATGAACTGATATATATCGAGGAGTTTGAAGGGGCTGATTGGGTCAGATGGGTAGATTCCGAGGAAACATTGCACCTCCTTCATAGACACCTTTACACTTAGCTCAAAACACTCTACAAACTATCATTAGACACAAAGGCCTATAACTTTTAGTAGAGACATGATATCAGAGATTCAAACATACAAAGAAATGCACTTAAGATGGGCTTCACGCTGATATAAGTTTCGTTGAAAACAGATAGACGGTTGAAGAGATATGGACAGTTTATTGGAAGGGAGTAAAAACTGTCATGAAAACATACTGTCAGACACAGAGACTCATAACTTTTTGCAGCAATATTTGATTCAAGATCTGATCACACAAAACATGCGGCTTAAAGAGAGCTTCATGCTGATATAAATTTCATTACAGTTAAACTACCGAGTAGAAAGTTATGAGCAAAACACTAACAGGGGGTCAAATTGTCATGAAAACTGCCCTCCACCCATGCTAATTTCGCCTGAGCAAGATGCTCCCTCAAGACTCCACCTTAATCAACGATCCACCCCTCATAGATTTTGCCTAGAAGAGGGGAAGAAGTTTGCATGGTGCCTCGGGAAAGAGATGGACCATGTGTCCACAAAGAGCGGCCGAATAGAAAGAGCTTTTAAGGCTTTGAAAGAAAGTAAAGGGAAGAGACACTCAAGAGAGAGAACCTGAAGTGACCCTCATTACCAATAGATTGAGAATCCACTCCAATGTAACTCAAAACACTACAAACAAAAGGGAGAAGAAGAGGTTTCATACATACAAGAGGGAGCGAAAGCTTCAAGACCGAGTCCAAGACTACTCCTAGAGAGAGAATAAACTAGAGAGAGATGGACTCAAGAGTCTACATAAGAGAATATCTACAAGAGGGAGAGAAGGCTCATGGAAGAGTCTTGAGGAGACTAGAGCTACAGCAACATGAGGCCTAATGGTGGAAGAGATTGATGAACAAGGGAGAGGAGGGCTCCTTTTGTAGAGATTTTGTTACCCTCCTTCACCCACTTATAATTGCTGCGTGTAGATTCCTTTCCCCATCAATCACATAAGCACATATGTCACCATCCATGTCCTTTTTGGCTACTCTTGCCATGTGTCCCATCACAAGATGCTCAAGACTCTTAAAATATTGAGAAATTCAAGAGTCTCCTCACATGGAGCCTATAGGGACCCTCTCTTTTCTACATGTCCACATCCTCCTTATTCCACATGGGAATTCTAGAAGGATTCCTCTTGACTTCACACTCCTCCACATGCTTGGCATGTGGCCTCTCTTATATTATTGGAACACATGGACAGGAGCCCACCACTTTATATGACTCACACTTTCTATTTTCTAAAAACTTCATAATATCCAATACACAAATAACTCTCACCCCATACCAAGGTATTTATAATTCATACCTATGGTATTTACAATGAGCCATTCCACTCATCCTCTCAATCCCATACAATATCATAGAAAATAAAAATAAGTGAGAGCCGCTAGGCTATCACTTGATACTCAAACTCTTACCAATGCCAAATTAAAAATATCAATTTTTGGCATCACAGTACTCAGACATTACAGCCCCTTTGACACATCTCACGAGAAAAGATGTTACTTGGAAATGGATGGCCAAGCATGACAAAGCATTCCAAGACCTCAAGGATGCTATGAACAGTGAACTTGTCTTGGCTCTACCCGATTTTTCCAAACCTTTTTAAGTACAAACAGATGCTTCTGATTTGGCAATCAGGAGAGTACTTCTTCAAGATGGCCATCCAGTTGCTTTCGAGAGCAAAATGCTGATTGAGAGGGAAACGAGGTATCCAACACATGATAAAGAAATGACAGTAGTCATTCACTGCTTGAGAACATGGAAGCACTATCTAATGGGTAAGCACCTCACCATTTTCATTGATAATGTCACTAAGTACTTTGTACTTTGTAAGTCAGCCTAAGCTTATCCCAAAGCAAACTAGGTGGCAAAATTTTCTTGCAAGCTTTGATTTTGACATCCGAGAAGGAGAACACGGTGGCCGATGCCCTGTCTAGAAGGCCATATTTGTCTTCTCTTCAACTGTTGCAGGGAGCTACACTCATAGAAGAGATTAAGCAAGGTTATAACAAGGATGCCCTTGCCAAATTCATGCTACAAGAAGACTCCAAGAAGGCACATGTGGAGATACGAGATGGAGTCATCTTCTACAAGAAAAAGGGAGTCTATGTTCCAGCAGTAGGAGGTCTAAGGAGGCGGCTCATGAAGGAGCATCATGACACTCCTTGGGCTGCCAAGAGAAGACCTTGAGCCTACTCTAAATGAGCTTTTGGTGGCCCTTGATGGAAAGAGACTGTGACTCATATGTAAGGACGTGTGTGACTTGTTCCCAAGATAAGGCAGACAGAAGAAAACCTGCGGGTTGGCTCTAGCCACTTCCTATCCCTGAAAGGTCATGGAAAAGTGTGTCTATGGACTTCAGCATGTGCTTACCAGATTCTGAAGGATACACAGGCTTACTTGTCGTGGTGTGCAGGCTGATGAATTTTGCTCACTTTATTCCATTCAAAACCCCTTGTGACACAGCAGAGACACCCGATTATTCTTCAAACATGTCATGAAGAGTCATGGACTACTTAAGGAGATCATCTCAAACAGAGATGGGTGGTTCATAGGAGCTTTTTGGCAACACCTATTTGCATTATGTGGCACCACACTATAGTTCACGAGCAAGTACCATGCCTAAGCAGATGGCCAAACCGAGCGGGTCAATCAGCTAGCAAAAGATTAACTCAAACACTATGTACGTGGAGACCAAGCGGATTCGGTGGCATATGTGGACATTGCAGAATTCACCTACAACGCTTGGCAACACTCATCCACGGGCTTCTCTCCCTTCAAGCTTGCCTATGGGTACCAACCCTTAGCACCAGGTGAAGCGGCTGTATTGACCTCCAATGCAGGTGTAGCTCCAGCAGGAGGTTCATTTCATGAAGCTTGGGTGTAGAGACTAGTAGGAGACTAGAGAAGGCACAGAAACGAATGAAGAAATACTACGAAGCTAAGCACATGCCCCAAGAATATCAAGAAGGTGACAGTGTATCTCAAGCTTGATCCGAATCACTTCGACTATCCCAACGAAATTACCCATTAGCTAGCACGATGGTATGATTGGCCATTTGCCATCACATGATGGAAAGGCCAGTTGGCTCACGAGCACACGATGGAAAGGCCAGTTGGCTCACGAGCTAGCTCTACCGGGACCTATCACGTGCACCGGGTCTTTCACTTGTCCATGCTCAAGGCATCTATGAAAGATTAGGATCATGAGTGGGTCCAATGAGCTAGAGGCCCCACATCATAATTCATTGAGATAATAAGCCGAACCAGTTTGGTGCGAACCGCATCTATCTATGGAAATGGGTCGACCAGCCCTTGACATCCAACTCATGGAGGAACAAAGCATCACTGTGGTGCTTCAAGAAGCTTGTCATTGACTATAAAACCAGTCATCCCTTCCCTCGACCACACAGCAGTCAAAAATTGAGGAGGGGAGTGTAACAGGGAGACCTGTTGATAAGGAGGATCCACGAGGCACCTACGCTCTTGGATCTCTCTCCTAATCCTATGGCTAGGATTCAAACCCACCAACAAATAGGAGCTTGAGGTTTTGGCATGATGATGATGAAGGGGCCTTGCCTTAAAGGCAACGGCCAATCAACAACCCGAACAGGTGAGCCAATCAGAGGTGTCGACTTACCAACAACATGTAAGAAAACAATACAATGTCTGTGCTCAACAGATAACAAGATCTATATGCAAGAGAGAAAAGCAGATAGTATGGAGAATCACAAATTTGATTATTGTAAAACTGAAACAATAGATGGTGTTGCCTCCCAGCTGTGCACTCCTATGAGAGAAGCTTCAATGGCATGCTGGAAACAATAGAGGACGGAGGCTGAATGCTAAGGAATCAGGGTTGCTGTAGCCAATGATGATAATGGGCTTCACGGGCTTGCTCTTATATAGCCACCAATTGTAGTCGGTTAGACCCAATCGGGTGACCGACCCAGTCCACCCAAAACGGCCAACTAGGGGTCGGTCTCAAAATAGGCCACCGACCACACGATAGAACCGTGGCACAAAATAGAACAACTTATCTACGGTCTCCATTCAGCCCAGAGCCATCCGAGATCATATGGGGCTCCAAACGAGCCTTGCAACCCAAGAGTGGGCTGGCCTGAGAAATGCTCCATCTACCCTTAGTGCGGTCAGTCATGGGATGCCTTCGCGCACTTGCATGTCGCTTAGTTGGCAGTGTGCCAACTCTATCTGAAGCCGTCCAGCCATCAGGCCACACATGGCCCCCATCTGGTGTCCAAACCAGTACCTACCAAATAATCGAGCTACCCAAATGCCTTCTTCGCATATGGGGGGCTTACAAGTAGAGTTAGCCGGTTCCTGCGTAGTTACACGAGTTGAGCATTGATATCTAACACCCCCCCTCAATGTCCACCCGTAAGTGAACTTACTTTTTCTTCCCAATGTCAAGTCGATGAAGATGCCTCTCCAGCAAGTCTCTTCCAAGAGCCTTCGTGAAGATATCCGCAGCATTCTCTGTAGTTAGACAGTACAACAAGTCGACCTCTCCATCCATGATGAGCTCGTGTACAAAGTGATATTGAATCTCAATGTGTTGTGCGAGTGTGGAACACAGGGTTCTTTGCAATTGCCATGCAACTCTGATTGTCACATGATAACTAGATAGGCTTGTTCTGCAATGCACCCATGTCCCCTAAAATCCTCCTCAACCACACTACCTCACAAGAAGCAAAACATGCTGATTTTTGTACTCAGCCTCGATAGAAGAAAGAACAACTGTGGGTTGCTTCTTGATGACCCATGACACAGTTCCAGATCTAAGTGAAATACAGTAACCTGTCACTGATCTCCTGCTATCCACGCCTCCTGCCCAATCCGAGTCATAGAATCCGATCAAGATGTTGCCCTTGGTATAGGTGATGCCATAATCAAGTGTGCCTTTGATGTATTTCAGCACCTGCATCCCTACCCTCCAATGGTTCTCCCGGGGCTTATTGGAAAACTTGCTTAAGTACACCAGTCGCAAAGCTAATGTCCGACCGCGTGTGTCCGACCACGTGTTGCACAAGTAAATCAAACTAACCACAAGCCTTCTGTACTTTGCTTCATCCACCAATGGTGATGAATCCTCATTTGAGAGCTTCATGTCAACCTCCATAGAGGTGCCAATTGTCTCGCACTCAACCATGCCAAATGCCTTCAGTATCTCTCCAGCATGCTTTAGCTGTGAGATGAAGATTTGTTTTGGCTCTTGCCAAACTTCAATCCCCAAACAGAAATGCATCAGTCCGAGGTCTGTCATTTCAAACTCTCTTCCTAGCAAATGCTTTGTCTATGAGATCTTCTCTTCATGGTTGCTTGTTATGACAAGGTCATCCACATAAAGGACCACGATCATACACCTGCCTCCTTCTCTGAAGATATACAAATTTGCATGAGATGGGCTCCTCCTGAACCCATTTTGTACAAAGTAGGCATCAATCCGTTGGTACCACGCTCATGGGGCCTATTTCAGCCCGTAAAGTGCCTTCTTCAATTTATAGACTTTACCTTCTGAACTAGGGATCACAAAACCTGGTGGTTGTTCCATGTATACCTCCTCCTTGAGATCTCCATTCAGAAAAGCGGATCTTAGATCCCTCTGAAACATGGGCCAACTTCCGTGGGCTGCTAAAGCCAAAACATTGCGAATTGTGGTTAGTCGAGCTATGGGAGCAAAAGTATCCTGATAATCAAAACCATGTACCTATGCGAATCCTTTTGCCATGATCCGAGCCTTGTACTTATCCAAGGTGCCGTCGAACTTGTACTTAGTCTTGTACACCCACTTGGTGCCGATTACCTTGCGTTTTGGTGGTCGATCCACAAGGTCCCAAGTGTTGTTCTTCATTATGGAGCCATACTCCGACTGCATAGCCTCCATCCACCTATCATCACCCTGTGCCTCTTCAAGACACTTGGGTTCTTCAGCATGGATCACCTCTATCATCAAAGCGTAGTTGACCAAGTGTTCATGTGCCCTTCTTTGCTCCTCTAATCTCTTGGACCGGTGGTGTTCAGATGGTTCCTCCTAAATGATTGGAGGTTCTCTGCCA
This sequence comes from Dipteris shenzhenensis, assembly GCF_047967505.1. Classification (NCBI taxonomy): domain Eukaryota; kingdom Viridiplantae; phylum Streptophyta; class Polypodiopsida; order Gleicheniales; family Dipteridaceae; genus Dipteris; species Dipteris shenzhenensis. The sequence goes on from NC_141621.1 coordinate 19,805,943, forward strand.
TCTAAAAGCTGCTTTACCCACTTCGGGAATGGCCGTTGCGATTGTCGTTCTGCAAGCTCTTCTTCCTCTTCTTTATCTTGAATCCTCCCAAGCACCGTTCGGGGAGTTTGGTCTGCTGTTGTGTACTGGATGGATATCCTGGTCCTGGTTCTTTGGGAAGGAAGCATCCTCTTCCAATTGATGTGGCTGTTCTGAGAAGACCACATTGCGACTTACTATTATCTTCTTAGTAACAGGGTTATAGAGATGGTAACCCTTCGCCTCTTCACTGTAGCCCAAGAAAATACACTTTCGTCTCTTCGGTTCCCATTTGGTCCTGTTAGCATCAGGGACATGCACAAAACAGTCACATCCAAAAACTCTAAACTGTGCAACTCAAGGTTTCTTACCAAAAAAGGCCTACAGTGGAGTCATCCCATTCACAGCCTTCGTGTAGGTATGATTCAGAATGTAAACTATCGTGTTACATGCTTCAACCTAGAAAGTATTTGGCAAATCTTTCCCTTTCATCATACTCCTGCCTATTTCACAGATGACGTGCATCTTGTGCTCTGCTACTCCATTTTGCTGTGATGTATGTGGCGGGGGTCTCGGCCTCTTGATACCGTGACTTTTGTAGCAACTTTCGAATTCACTTGATGTGAACTCTCCACCTCTGTCTAATCTCAACTTCTTCACCTTCCTCCCCGTTTCTTTCTCGACCTTTACATGCCATTCTTTGAACGTACTAAAAGCCTCATCTTTAGTCTTCAGGCAGTATATCCATATCCTTCTACTGTAGTCATCGATCAGCATCATGAAGTAGTAGGAACCACCCAAAGCTTCCATCTCCATCTTTCCGCAAAGGTCTATGTGAACGAGCTCTAGAGGAGCCTTTGCCCTGTTGGCCTCTTTAGGAAAGGGCTGTCGATGCTACTTGCCCATCATGCAAGCTTCACATACATCAGGCAGATCTATAATTTCTGGTAGCTCTGTAATCATTCCACTTTTATGCATCTCCTTTAAAGAACTAAGGTTTAGATGACCAAACCTCTCATGCCACAGCTTAGTGTTCTTCACATCAGCTCGAGCACTGAAAGCTGAGAGTTCGTAGATGTTGTTGCACTATGTACCTTTACCAACGACCTTCCCTTGAAGATCCAAAATCTGTGCACCATTCTTATCAAATTGAACTTTGAGGTCCCAATCTGTGATCGTAGAAACGGACAAGTTCCTCTTGATATCTGGCACATAAAGAACATCAAACAACTATTTTACAACTCCATTTGACTTAAGAGCAATTGTACCATTTCCTTTTGCTGGGCATTTTGCATTAGTGCCGACTGCTACTAGGATGTCATTCCCTATCGGATGTAGAGAGGTATACCAATCCTTCCGACTGGTCATGTGGCGCGATACACCACTATCAATCATCCAAGGCTCATCTGCAAGTACAAGAACTATGTCTGTGCAAATCTCGTCAATTGCTACAAACAACTCTACTGGTACTGCCTGTGCGCTATTGGTGGACTCTTTCTTTACTCCGTTCTTCTCATATCTGCAATCTTCTTCTGGCACTCATTCTACTTGTGCCCTGCCTTGTTGCAATAGAAGCACTTGATCTTCTTCTTTCTCTTTTTATCATTAGAAGAAGATGGGTTACCAGAGTCCTTACCCTTACCTTTCTTTGATCTAGTCAAGAAAGCCGAATCTTCCGAGTCCTCATCTTTTGACACATCTCCTCCTCCAGAAGCATCGCGCTAAAATCCTCAAAGTTGAGGGGTGGATTTTTGTTCTGCGTATTCAGCACCATGATAAGACCGTCATACTTTGGTGGGAGAATCCGTATGCACCTTTGTGCTAGATTCTCGCTGGTGATGGTGATGCCAATCGCAATCATCTAGTCGCGCAGATTCTTCACCCTAGTGATGAACTTCTTGTTGAGATATCGAGCTCCACTCGTGATATGCCAGGGTGACCGTTGTGCATTTATGTCACCGACTTGTTAGCTGCAGATGCGGTTGGTACACCGCCCATGAATAATAGCTAGCTGACAGCTATCCTTATCTACTCTAGTTCGTGGCTCAGTTAGTATGCCACCTTAGTTAGTTGAGTTTGGTTTTGAGACCCACATATAGGGTTCTTCTATTTCTTTGTACAAGAGTTCTTTTGGCTTTCACAACTAAGAAGAGGAAAACTGTTTTCAGCCTCCACCTTTGTGTGTATTCCCCCATTGTGCATGTGAGAAAGCCGCAAGTGAGACTCCTTCCCTCTCTCCCACTATCTTCACATGGTATCAGAGCCTTGTTCATGGTAAGGAGCTCAAGAAAGCAAACCAAGTTCATGGTGGCTTGGTAAGAGGACCAGTGTTGCTTTCCTTGTTCAAGTTTGGGAGCAAATCTCTGCAGGTAGCATAGCCAGAAGTGCAAGAGTGCACTGTCTCAGATTGAGACGCCCTTCGTGGTGTGGCGAGAGGGTAGTATATGCTACGGGTTAGGGCGAAGCCCTTGGTGACTTTATTTTTCTGATTCAAGGCCATTTTGGGGCTCATTTTGAAGGCGGAAGTTCTTCACAGGCACTCAAAAAAAGGCCCTGTTTTTGCTATGCGACCACTGCTCTGCTAGTCGGTGAAAAGTTGCTGCAGAAATTGCATCGTATGCCTGTGTGCAGAGATATTGGGAGTTGCAGAATCATGCTTGTTGTGTGTTGATGCAAAATCATCACTAGGAAGTGACTGTGTGGTCAAATACCACTTTCGTCAGTTTTGCAGATCTGCCCGTGTGAGGCAAAAGCTGTGTTTTTTGCAGTGACAGAATATTTTGCAGTGTTCTATAATGGCGTCTGATTCTCTTTCACAGATTGTCACAGAAAAGCTTGACAAGAACAACTTCTAGGCATGGAAGTTTAGAATGATGAATTTCCTCATGGGAAAAGGTTATTGGGAGTTCATTACAAGAAATGAAGAAGAACCAGTTCTTCCTAATGTTCCCAATCAACAGGAAATGCAGGCATTTAAAGGATGGCATGAGAGAGCCAGGAAAGTTATGAACTGGCTTTCTATCAGTATTTCTGATTCTATGATTGTGCATATTCAGGATGGATGCAAGTACACCAAAGGAGGCATGGGATACTTTGGCAAAAATGTACAGCACAAATACGCAAGCCAGGAAAATGCAGCTCAAACAGGAGTTGCACAATGTGCAGAGAGAAAATTTGAGCATAAATGACTACCACATGAAGGTGAAGAAAATTGCAGATGCATTTTCTTCCATTGGGTTGCCAGTGGAAGATGATGATCTAGTTTCTGTGACCTTGAATGGTCTAGGAAAGGATTATGCACAGTTCCAGACATCCATTGCCGTCTATGAAAAATTTCCTGATTTTGAAGAGTTGTTTGCTCTTCTAATTTCTGAAGAGCAGAGAAATGGAGGTGCATCTTCTTCAGGAGGAACTTCAAAAGAAACTGTCTTCTACTCAAATGCTGGAAGAGGTAGAGGCAGAGGTAGAGGAGGCCGATATGCAGGACATGGTAACTCTAGAGGCAGGGGGAGCCAAAGAGGCCGTGGTGGATGGCAGAGAGGCCAAAATGCAAACAGCAATGTTGAATGCTACTACTGTGGTAAAATGGGTCATTTGGCTAAGGACTGCTACAAAAAGCAGAATGACATTATGAATGGAAAATTGCAGCAAGGCAATTATGCATCTTCCAGAAGACAGGGTGATAACAGAAATGAGCATCTATTTATGGTGCAGCATATGACCAATTCTGTGACAAGCGCAGAAGAACGAAATGATGTGTGGTATGTTGACTTAGGTGCATCAAACCACATGACAGGTCATGCAGAATGGATGCAGGATGCAAGGAAAATGGAAAAACTAGGATTTGTGGAGACTGGTGATGATACTGCACATCCTATTGTGCAGATTGGTAAAATTCCTTTGTCTATGCAGGATGGGAAAAAGAAATACCTGTCTGATGCATTTCATGTCCTGAACATCACCAAGAACCTAGTTTCTGTTGGTCAAATGGTTGAGTAGGGCTTGCAGGTCAGATTTAATCCTCATAGATGCTTTGTTGAGGATATGAAAAATAACAATCGCTTGATAGCAAAAGGAAAGAAGAAGGGCAGGATGTTTACATTGGATGCAGACATGCCTAAATTGAGTGCAACAATGTTTGCACATGGGACCGATGTAGTTGCAGATATTGATATCTGGCATAAACGCATTGGTCATGTTAATGTTCAACGACTTAAATCGATGCAGGCCCAAAACATTGTTGCAGGATTGCCTAAATTCAAGGTTGTAGAAATGCATAAGGTTTGTGAAGCCTGTCAATTTGGAAAATAGGCAAGGAAACCATTTCCTAAGCATGTTCAAGAGAGTAAGAAGCCATTAGAATTAATCCACTCTGATGTGTGGACTACTAAAGCTGCATCTATTGGAGGCTGTCATTATTTTGTCACTTTTATTGATGACTACAATAGAAAAGTTTGGGTGTATTTTATGAAAAAGAAAAGTGAAGTGTTTGGGCACTTCAAAGCTTTTAAAGCTATGGTTGAAAAAGAAACAGGCTTGCAAATAAAATGCCTAAGGTCAGATGGAGGGGGAGAGTACCTCTCAAATGAGTTTGCAAGGTTCCTACAGGAGCATGGCATAAAGCAGCAATATTCTTGCAGTCATACCCCACAGCAAAATGGACTTGCAGAAAGGAAAAACAGGCATATTGGAGAGGTATCTCGGGCCATGCTAAATGAAAAAGATCTACCAGATTATTATAAACCAGTAAATGTGATGATTGATGTAGATGCACAAAATGGTAATGCTGCATAGAATTCACAGCAGCAATCACAAAATATCAGTGGACCTGCAGTGTCCTCTAGCAGTGGTTCACATACTTCGCCATGGACAAGCAGATTGAGATCAGGAGAATCTCCTCAAAGCAATGCAGATAGTGGTACGCAGGTATCACAAAAAGGAAAAGAGAAGGTAGATCAGCCCATGTTTGATGTGAATGCAGGTCACTCTTATGTGGATGGTGAATCCAGTGGCTCAGAACAGAGCATTGATGATGAGTTGGGTATTCCTTCTGTTGTTACACCTAGAGTAAGGAAGACCAGGGATGTTTTGAGAGCACCTAGAAGTGAGCCTATTTTACGCAGGTCTACCAGAGCTAGGTATCCTGTGGATAGGCTGAAATATGATGGATTTACAGCCATTCACTATGCCTATATGCTCAAAGTAATACAGGAACCAGAACCCACTTCTTTTGAGCAAGCCATGGGAAATGAAAAATGGGAGAAAGCCATGGATGAAGAAATGGATGCCTTAGAAGCCAATGCTACATGGGAATTTGTGCCTTTGCCTAAAAACAAGAATGCAATTAGCTGTAAGTGGGTTTATAAGATCAAGCACAATGCAGATGGTTCTGTGAATAGATACAAGGCAAGATTAGTTGTCAAGGGGTATGCACAGACATATGGCATTGATTATGAAGAAACATTCAGTCCAGTTGCAAGGATGGCAACTGTAAGAGCGGTCATTGCTATGGCTACATCAAAGGGATGGTCTTTACATCAGATGGATGTAAAGAATGCCTTCTTGCATGGTGATTTGCAAGAAGAGGTCTTTATGGAGCAGCCAGCACGTTATGTTCATGCTATTCATCCTGAGTTTGTTTGCAGGTTGAAGAAAGTCTTGTATGGCTTGAAGCAAGCACCTAGAGCATGGTCTGACAAGATAGGACAGTAACTTGTCACTATTGGCTTTCATATTTCCAAGGCAGATTTCTCACTCTATGTGAGAAAAACAGAGAAAGGGATTATGTTGCTTGTCATTTATGTTGATGATTTGATCATCACAGGTGATAGTGATGAAGATATCCTTCATGTGAAAATGCTATTGAAGCAGAAGTTTGAGATGAAGGATTTGGGAGAGCTGCGTTATTTCTTGGGCATTGAGGTGATTAGATCACCAAGTGGGATACAGCTGTTGTAGAGGCAGTATGGATTGGACATGCTATCCAAATATGGGATGATAGGCTGTAAGCCTATTTCAGTTCCTTTCGAGCAGAATGTGAAGCTGAGCACAGATGCAGGTGATCTTCTGGAAGACCCTACTATGTACAGACGCATAGTAGGAAGTTTGATTTATATGACTATTATCAGGCCAGATTTAAGCTATGCTATTGGATTGGTAAGTCAGTTTATGCAGGCTCCAAGGAAACCGCATTTGGATGCGGCTAGACGCATACTCAGGTATTTGAAGTCCACATTGCAGTATGGACTATTTTATGAGGCTGGGGTTCAGATACAGTTGCATGGATATACTGATGCTTATTGGGCTGGTAGTACTTCTGATAGACTATCTACCAGTGGATATGTGTTCTCTTTTGGGAGTGCTACAGTCACTTTGGAGTAGCAAGAAATAGCCTATAGTTGCCTTGTCGAGCACAGAGGCTGAGTATAGGGGTGCAGCAATGGCTACATGTGAGGTAGCTTGGTTGCATAAGCTACTCTATGATATGCATCAGTCTACAGATGGGCCAGTTGTCATTTATTGTGACAACATGAGTAGCATTTACTTGGCAAATAACCCAGTCTATCATGCTAGAATAAAGCACATTGAGGTGCATTATCACTATGTGCGGGAGAAGGTTTTACTAGGTCTTATTGATCTAGTTTATGTCAACACAGAGGATCAGGTGCTGACATATTCACGAAAGCATTGGGCGCAGAGAAGCTGCGCAAGTTCAGAGACCTACTTGGTGTGCAGGAATTGGGATTGAGCTTGAGGGGGACTGTTGAGATATCGAGCTCCACTCGCGATATTCCAGGGTGACCGTTGTGCATTTATGTCACCGAATTGTTAGCTACAGATAGGGTTGGTACACTGCCCACGAATAATAGCTGGATGATAGCTATCCTTATCTACTCTAGTTCGTGGCTCAGTTAGTATGCCACCTTAGTTAGTTGAGTTTGGTTTTGAGACCCACATATAGGTTTCTTCTATTTCTTTGTAGAAGAGTTCTTTTGGCTTTCACAACTAAGAAGAGGAAAACTGTTTTCAGCCTCCACCTTTGTGTGTATTCCCCCATTGTGCATGTGAGAAAGCCGCAAGTGAGACTCCTTCCCTCTCTCCCACTATCTTCACACTTCTCTGTCGTTTTAGACTCAAACAGTTTCTCGTTTGCGAGTTGAGTCTCCAGATTCTGAATCCGCGTCTGATTTGTGGTCTCGTACTGATTTTTCAAGACCGTCCATGCCTCCTCCGCTATGGTGACATGTTGAATTAATGCCATGACAGAGTCACTTACACTGTAGACAATAGAACACAGTGCATCTGCATTTCTTCTTATCCACGTGAGAATCTCATCCGCACTTGGTACTATCTATTGTCCTGCATTGGCTGGATCCACGGTCTTGGATCCGGTCTCGCAACCAGCTTCACGTCCACCCTAGTAGTAGTATCCCAAAGCTCGTATAGGATGGTCTTCATCTTGAGCTTCCAGAGTGGATAGTTAGTGCCGTCCAACTTTCCGCTTTCACTGAACGGTGGGATTCACAGTCTTGCGGGCTGGGCCATCTCTCACAATCTGCTCGCAAATAGAAACACACTACCAAATCTTCTTGCTAGAGCCCAAGCTCTGACACCATGTAAGAAAACAATACAACGTCTATGCTCAATAGATAACAGGATCTCGTATGCAAGAGAGAAAAGCAGATAGTATGGAGAATCACAAATTTGATTACTGTAAAACTGATACAATAGATGGCGCTGCCTCCCAGCCGTGCACTCCTATGAGAGAAGCTTCGATGGCATGCTGGAAACAGTAGAGGATGAAGGCTGGATGCTAAGAAATCAGGGTTACTGTAGCCCTGATGATAATGGGCTTCATGGGCTTGCTCTTATATAGCCACCAATCGTAGTCGATTAGACCCAATTGGGTGATCAACCCAGTCTGCCCAAAATGGTCAATTGAGGGTTTAGGCCACCGACTACACAATAGAATCATGGCGCAAAATAAAGCAATTGACCTACGGCTTCCGTTTGGCCCAGAGCCATCTGGGATCATCTGGGGCTCCAAACGGGCCTCGCAACCCAAGAGTGGGCTGCCCTGGGAAACGCTCCGTCTACCCTTAGTGCGGTTAGTCATGGGATGCCTTCCCACACTTGTATGTCCCCTAGTTGGCAATGTGCCAACTCTATCTGAAGCCTCCAGCCATCGGCCACACATGGCCCCCATCTAGTGTCCAAACCAGGACCTACCGGATAAGCGAGCTACTCAAATGCCTTCTCCTCATATGGGTGGCTTACAAGTAGAGTTAGCTGGTTCTCGCGTAGTTACACGAGTGGAGCATTGATATCTAGAACACAATGGATGCGTGGCTGCATTCATCATTGCAAGGAGGGAGCACACTCTGCCCTTGCCAGAACAGGCACCGGCAGCGAAGTGAAGCACTAGCGCTTGCATATGTAGAGACAGAGCCAACAAATGGCTTAGCAGCCGGCCACGCGCAGGCACAAAGTAATCCATATGGCGATAGAAGCGGCCCGATGCAGCGTGGCATGGGGGCATGTGTGCCCCACAAAGACTTACAGGTGACAGTCCCTTACAAGATCATCGAGCAAAGCAGAGGTGATAGGCGCCAACGGATGGACTCCACCACCGAGATTCACAAATGGTCGTTGATTGGGCGAGAACGCCAGCTCAAGCCACGAGCCGCCCATGTACACCACGACTAACAGACTTGGACGGGACCATGAGGAGAACTAAGGGCCATGGACAACACACATCATCGATAGCATGGGAAGTCTAAGTGGAGCACATTACTCTCGAGGCCACTCGATGGGTGAAACATGGCGGCATGCCACGACTCTGAAAGACCCTCCCGGTCGATTCGAGGAAGACGCGTGGTGGACATCAGAAGACTGATGACTGGATCCAACGGTCACTGACCGTCGTCACCTTATACATTCAAGATCACATCTTTATGCCTGACGTTAGACAATGAGCGAGCTTGAAGGCTAAGCATAATTGCCGAGCTCACCTAGGAGCTTCAAACCTTCGCTCCCATCGAGGGGCGACCAGGGAGGTCGAGCAAATGAACACATCAGTTCATGGGTGGAGTCCCTGATGCACGTAGGCATCGGTGGACCTACTCTTACATCCATCAGAGGAGAATAAGCGTGTGTGGGTGGACCTTCAGGTTCTATAACTTGCGGACCCTTTGAGCTGCCTAATACAATGAACTCCTCCCTACTTTGGGTGTCTGCATGATTGAACAAACATATTGGGTGGTCTGTGTATTTGATGTCTGCGCATGAATTGAGTGGGTGGCATGAGAGAGAGGTGTAGGGTGCACTCTTGTCACTGTGCTTCTAAAGCTTAAGTAGTGTTAGCATTTAGTGGAGGGACTGCTTGCACACTCACCCCCGTGGGTTAGTGTTCGATAGGTATGTAAGGAAGGCGGACGAAAATCCACAGGTTCCATTAGTGTAAGGTTCTGTCTGGCACCGATAGACTAAGTCGGTCGACAAAGGTAGAGAAGTCTATTGGGTCCTGTAAACTCGGGTAGCTCAAGTCATAAGCATTGTAGATGACCACGTACTAAGTCAACAAACACTGGAGCACTCCCTTGGTTAGGCCAAACGAGGGACGACGGCCATGTCATGAGTTCGAGTCCCGGCCCCAACTATCCCTGTGTGAATGGGCATCTTCAAAGCAAATATTCTCCTAGGTCCTACCATTACCCGAGTCACCCGCCGATGAGCAGACCTTTTGACTACGGTCAATTTGCGTGCATGCCCTCCGATTAACAATATAGCAAACCAGTGCGCTATTAAGGTCAAATACCCTCTATAGCCTGGTGCATAGATCTCCTGTGTGTATATCAGGAGGTCTCGGGTTCGAGGGCTACTAGCTTGCAGGTTGGGGAGGTGCACTGTGCAGTGGGAATCGCAGAGAGAGAGCTACACATGGAGCACCGCCACTGGTCCAGTGACACAACAGCTTTTTGCCACATGTCTCAAGAGCAACCCAAGGCACAAGTCATTCAAGCTGAGGGTCCAAAGGAGTAGTTACAAGGCGGTTAACTTTTTAAAGCCCCCCCCTCATCAGACGGCGAGAATTAAAGAAGATCGACGGTGTTGTTTTAATCAGTCGGTTGACGGCTCAAATCTACTATGTATGCACCATCCAACAGTGGGGGACCATCTCCCACACTTAGTCATTTTGGAAGGCCTCCTTGTGAGGTTGAAGCTGGCCTCGGTTGAGGAGTTGCTCTCGGGGCTATGAACGAAGGAGAAGTATATAGAGGGAGTCTTCCACAATGAATATCCAAAAGGGGACGCACACGAGGCCAGAGCCCAAGTACCAAAAAAAAAAGAGACATAACTTTGGCCCCGTGAGGGGGGTTCAAGGTGGAAGAGAGGGGGAGGGGGTGGGAGGTGGGGGGGAGGGGGGGGGTGGGAGGTGGAAGAGGAGGGGTTGGAGGTGGAAAAGGGGGGGGTGTGTGTGGAGGGGAAAGGGGGTGGTGGTGGTGGAAGGGGGAAGGGGAGGGAGGGGGTGGTGGAAGAAGCGGGAAGGGGTGGTGGTGGAAGGGGAAGGGAGGGAAGGGGGAGGGAGGGGGGGGGGGAGGGGGGAAAGGGGGGGTGGTGGAGGTGGAGGGAGACAAGGGAAGGTGCAGAGTAAGGATATGGGGGTGTAGAGAGAGGTAGAGAGATGGTGGAGTGGCGGGTGATGGGGGTGTAGAGAGAGATAAAGAGATGGTGGAGTGGAGGTGGAGAGGGAAAGGATGATTACCTTGAGTGGAGGAGATGGGGGATGGATGGAAAAAGTGGAGGTGGTGGGGAGGAGGATGAAGGGAGGTGGAGATGGAGATGGAGGGCGGGCAGATAGAAAAAGTGGTGGTGGAATGGGGGGGGTTGATGGAAAAAGTGGTGGTGCTGGTGGTGGAAATGATGGACGGAAGTCGGAGGACCGAAAATAGAGGTAGACTAAAAATATGGAGGCTCAATGAAATTTGGATATAGAAGTAGCTTGGAAAACTGTGGGGAAAGAAGTGAGGGGGGGTTGGTGTTTCTTTTATAGGATGTGGGGTATTAAGGGTTAAATTTGGGTGTTTAGTGTATTAATGTGGGGGGGGGGTTAATGACGAGTTTTTTGCAGCGAGTTTGAGAGTTTTTTTGCCTTTTTTAGACTCATATATCATAAGTAATATCAATTGCAACCATCAAACTTATAATCTATATATGGTCTTTGCAAATGAAATGTTCAAAGAAGGTTACAAGGGACATCTCTTGAATGTGGTTACAATGCAACGTTCACATAGACTCCATGCTCTTTCATACCCTACCATCAATTTATTTTGATCCATAAACCTAGTAATTCTAAGGAGTATAAGATTCGATAGATACAATCCTATGTATTGCCAAGCAGACATCACCTATACCTTGTTCGATATTGTTAAATCTTTTGCATTCTACTCACCTCAATTAGTGGTTGGTGCCCTTCTCAACTGTCAGAGAATTATACTCTGGCTTGAGATGTTTTAGGCCCTCTTCTTGGATGCACCACATGTCGATGATTGTCATGAAGAGGACATAATCCTCGATCCTACACCTACCCCTTTTTGGTTTTCTACACTTTCAAGGTCTCCAAGAAGATATGTAGGGTTATTGCCAATACCTACAACACCCATTGTAGAATTTGCAAATTTGACGACTAACATGGGCTAATATATTTTATCAATCCTTGATGCAAAATTTTTTCAAAGATGGACCAGATGCAATATACAATCCACTTTCGTGTTGGCCACACTATGCAATTTGCAACAATGCAGTAGTCAAGTCCCCAACACAAGCATCATACAATGATATTTGTCTTATATAACCCTCCAATGCCAACTAGATTCCATGTTTAGATTCTGACAAGTTTGTCTTTGGAGTATTGGCAAGTTCCTTAGAATCCACTACAAATGAGCCAAATTAAATTGCATTACAATCCAAAAGAAAACAAACACGCTCAAATCAAAATGTATGTTACTTGCCTAAACCATGACGTTAGCCTTTTGAGCTATCCTATCCTCCCACAAAGGCTTCAATTGGTCCAAGAATGGAGTGTTACTTGTTTGTTTATCCACCATGCTCTCATGATTTGTCATTGTTCTATTGCCTTCTCCATTGTTTTTCCATTCCTCTAGGGACTACATTGTTATAAAAGTGTTTGTCAATGTCTTTGGTACTATATGTATTGCATGTAAATCTTTTCAATCCTTGCTTCCAATGAAAAACACATGACCTCTCTTTTGCTTCAAAGATTTTGTCTAGCCCTCCAGTATACATAGTACTCAAATCTCTCTTTGGCCAAGTATCTACCACAAACCCATGGAATTATGGTGGATTTAATCCAAGTTTTTGAACAAACTCATTGATAGTTAAAACACTAGTGATTCCCAATTGTATTTCTTGAACTCACATGTGGAAATTGGTGATGAGTCCTGCACAATGCAAATAGAAAGTTCACCACTAGGTGGATTTGCAATGCTCAATCAAGGAAATAACACTCTTTAATAGTGTAGCCTCATACCATGGGTCATAAACATGTTTTAGTGCATCCACAAATCCTTTGAACATGGTCAACGTCTATGCCTTTTCCAAGTCATATCCTGGATGCATTCTCTTGAAAACATCAAGTCACCATCCTCTTCCCTTGGTTAAAATTTTCTTAGCATAACATGGTTGAGAGTCATCAAGGGCTTGACTAGGGAATAAACATCCTTGGAAGAAATCATACCACAAATGTTCTTTCAAGTAAATAATGGCATCATATGATTCCCTTCTTGGATGCAATGAATCTAGTGCCTCACAAATCCAATGTGATATTGTCTCCGGGTCATCAATATATGTTTTCCACTATGAAAGGCATTAGGATCACATGAGAATAACACACTACAAACATAAATTCTAACATTAGTTGATGTTTGGTCTAGTAGTCAATCTTTAATAGCAGCAGCCAATAAATTCTCGAAGATTATTTCCTTGGCAATAAAATATTCACATATTGTGAAAGCATGGAAAGCCACAAAATTGAAAGGTTTGGTCAACTGATGCTTCTCACATAGAAATCCAATCATTCATACTTCTAATATAAGAGCATGTTGCACCCATTATTGAGCATCCATTCCCAATTCTTTTTGTAGCACATGCCAATATGGTCTAGACCCCAAGCTTCAATGTTGCAATCTTTCTTAAATTGAGATAGAAGACCATCACAGGTTCTCTCTCGCTATACAAGCACATAAGTTATCTCCTTACTCAAATCCATCATCCCTCTCAAAAACTTGCCATGTGAGTTCGACCATTGCCTCTGGCTAGGAGGGTGTCCACAGATGCCTAGTGCCAGAGAAAAGAGTGTTCCAATTCTTTTGGAAGACTTTCCTCCTTGCCGAGTTCATGGCATGTCACAGAGTGCATTGTCAAATGAGAAGTGGCATAGCATTTGAGAGAGGTGGCAGTGAGGAGGAGGAGGAAGTGGCAATAAGGAAGGTAGAGCTCTCTCACGGTTTCAGGTTGTGAAGGAGACAAAAGAGAGTGATCAATGATACGTAGTGTGAATGGAGAGGAAACTGGGAGTTTGAGATTAAAGTCAAGATGAAGAAACCCTTCAACCTTTGTCTTTTCCAATTTGCCCTTCAACAGTGTGCAGCTCCACACACAGTTGAAGGGGCTAAAACTCTATGCATGTGTACTTGTTATTGCTACAACTATATCATGCAAGGATGGCATCCTTTCTAGCATGTGCTATAACAAAGGGCAGCCTCTAGCATATGTGAAGATCCTTCAGCTTTGTGCGCATCCCGCACATATTGGAGGGATCCCAAAAGCATAATAAATGAAGTACCTGGAGTGCCTCCTTCCAACATTTTCCACAATCAACGATGAACATTTGTGGCACAATAGTTTGCCACTCGTTCAATCCTTCCAACATTTTCCAGAATCCAACTAATTCCCTATCATGTAAGAGGTTGCAATCTCCCAAACAATCTACAAGCCCAGCATCCAATCTTCCAAATGCGCATTGACATTTAGGTCCACTACGCTAATAATGTATGTAGTCCAGTGACAGCAATTGGCAAACCTGTCCAAAACTGTCATCCAATATTAAACATATTGAAGTGACACAGTCGATTGTACAATTGCAAACATTGCGATGGAGTCTCGAAGCTTGCTGCTATAAAGGTAGCTATCATTTCATTACAAAGGAAATGTTAGCATACTCCTAGAATTTCTACTCACGAAGGGCCTCCAAGTGAGGTTCAATGAATCCTTAGGATCCCAAATGGGCACCAACACAACGTATCAAGGTCCTCTTGGTCAAGTTTGCACTAAGAATCATGTAAGAGATGCAGAGTGTTATAAACTCAAGCTACTAGGTGCTAGAATTCCATGCAAGAAGATAATTTGGATGGCCACAACCTATTGTTGTAGTTTTGGCATTGTAAAAAGCAGACTGCTATGCAAGCTTCAAACAAAACGATGGTGTAGGAGGAAATACCTTGGATACATTGTTGCCGTTCAAAAAGCAAATTGTTACAAAACGATGGTGTAGGGGGGAATACCTTGCATATGGAATATGGGCAAGGAAATGGAAGATTTTTTCTTTTGGCTTTCTTGTGTGGAACAAGTAAGCGCAAAGCAGAAGGCTCAAGGATGCTGCAGTTTAAAGTCTCACTCCCGCCATGGTATTTTGAAATGTTTCAGCATAATGCATGGAAACATGTGCTATCTCAAACCCGAATGTCACTTGAAAGATGATGATTCATGTCTACTTTGAACTGATTGGCTTACAAACACTCTAGCATAATAAGGGCACAAGGGCCAAGAAAGACCTCTATCACAAAGGGTAGTCTCTATATCATGTGTGGCACCACAGGCAACTGAATAGGCTATAGTGTGTGCGGTGCCACCCACATTGGAGGGATGAATCGAGGGACAATTAGAGGAGGATCGGGGAGGTATGGAAGGATGCAAGTCTTGGAGGGTGGCATTAATGGTGAAGGGAGCACCACAATCTTGCTCTTCATATGTGAGCATTGCAAGCTCTCTTTGTTTAGGCCTCTACATTGTAGCTCCTCTATCACAACTCCTTCGCATTGCTTCTTCTTAGGCTTGCCTTGCAAGCTTAACTTTCAAGCAAGCTTATTCTTGCTTTCAACATCTATGTGCCAAGCTCCTATTGGAGCCTATGTTCACACTGGTTGTGTCCTTTGAGATGCAGGTATGTGACTTAGCTATGTGCGGCTTCAAGGTTGACCTTCACTAAGCCCCTTCATGAGATTTGTTTCTATGAGTCTCCCTCTCTTGTGTGAGCTTCTTCCCCTTAGCCTTCCACATTTGATTGAGCTCTCAAGATATTTAAGTTTGGCCTTCTCCTCCACATGCTTCAAATCTCCTCTTTGGATGTTGTACCAATAATGACACCCCTCTAATATTTCTCCCCCCCGTTTTCCCTTGTTAATGTATGACAATTTCCCTAGAACACAATATTTCCATGAGGCCAAATGAATAATTTTGAAGAAACATCTCTAATTTTCTCGTTCATAGTCATTAGACATGAAGGTTTGCACCCTGTGAATGGTGACATTCATTGTAGTTTTATTCTACATGACAAGGATGAATGGGTTGATTGTAGCTCTATTGTAAACTAGGTTGGTAGGTTCCAAAATTGGGAGATGTTGAAATGAGCAATCACATGAAAGTATATCTGAATTAATGGCTTGAATTCAACTCTTTTGAAGATCCTCCCTTTGATAAAATTTATGGATTGATGCTTTTTTATGCTTCAATACCACCAAGAACTTGGCAAATATGGCTTATGCATGCTCTCATGCTATTTTGTGAGGTGGAGTATACAAAGTATGCTTGATCTTTTCATCAAGGTAACATTTCTTCTGCATATCAAGGGATTTTAAAGAAAATTAAGATACATGTCCTTGTTTTTGAGTTGGGTATATGGCTAGGAAAAGAGTCTCATGTAAAAGTTATTTTCTACAAAAAGGTCCCCTTTTGTTGGGGTGATGCTACATCCTCATGAGGATGACATGGCTACACAAGTGAATCAGATAGAGAGAACCTAGAAGGCATGGGAGATTTGGATGATCTTGATGATGACTAGTGTGGTATTTACTTGCTTTGATTTTGAAATTTAATTGGCATTTGGTTCTGGATTCAAGGGATCCTTCATCTTGTTATAATGCATGAATTGCTTTGGTGTGCAGCATATTGCTGATTTATGCATACTAATTACAAGGGTGTTTCAAAGCATCCCATATTACCCTTTGTAAATTCAAATGTGTTAGCAAATTTCATTCACTCCCTTTACAAAGTTCTAAAATAATATCTTCAGAATGTTCAAATATGCCATAATGTGGATAGCTCCATCCCCCCCCCCTCTCTCTCTCTCTCTCTCTCTCTCTCTCTCTCTCTCTCTCTCTCTCTCTCTCTCTCTCTCTCTCTCTCTCTCTCTCTCTCTCTCTCTCTCTCTCTCTCTCTCTCTCTCTCTCTCTCTATCTATCTATCTATCTATCTATCTATCTATCTATCTATCTATCTATCTATCTATCTATCTATCTATCTCTATCTCTATCCCTATCCCTATCTCTATCTCTATCTCTATCCCTCTATGTATGTGCACATAGACATAGGACTCTACAATCCCCTCTTAACCCTCTCCTATCACCTGGTCCCCCATCCCACCCTTGCTCTATCTCTCAGCATCTTAGTAGTCCATGACAATCCCTCCTTCCTGATTCTCCCACTCTCTCCCTATTTGTAGAGATATGGATAACTATGCATTAACATCTAATCAGCCATCTGTCACCATAATGTAGAGAACTCATCTAGTGGAGGTAAAGATATATAACTTTTGTAACCACTATTTGTATGAAGATTCTTGATATATTGGCTGCTTCCTTGACTAATTACCATATTTTGCTTCCTTGACTAATTACCATAGTCTATGTATGTATGTAGTAAAAAACATAAAATTGTTGAAGGAATGCATTACGAATTATGGATCCCAACTCACAAAACCTAATGCTCTTACCATTTTTAGGCACTATGAGAGAGAAAGCAAGAGGAAAAATTGGGAGAAGGAGATAGGTATGAAGGTGATAGTGGCTTCGACCCATATAGAGATAAATAGAAGTAAAGCAGCTTGTTGAAGCTAGTGTTGTTGTCCTAGTACACAAGTTGCAATGGGTTCCTTTTGTGGTAATCACTCCAAAGAAGAAAAAAAAATGTAAAGTCTACTCAACTACAACAAGCTTAATGATTCCACCAAGAGGGATGATTTCCTTAAATGGACCACCATATTTGTGGGGATGTCTATTCTAGCCACCTTGCTAGTTCAAAGGTGGACTAGGACAATTACAACCACTGAGCTTGTAATTTTGTCAACTCTGAAAATTCCAAAGACTTAATTTGGTGAATCTAAAACTATGGACAATTACGGCCATGAGGTTTCATACAATCGCAACCACCTAGCTTGCATGATGGACACCAAGGTACTCAATCATTTGGTCCATCAAAATCTTGCATTGGATCGCTTCGGTAGCAAAAAAATTCAATAATGGGCCAAGATATTTTGATGAATTACAATTATATGCTTCAATAATTTCTAGGAACACACTATTCAAAAAAAATGGACTTTCTCGCTTCGTTTGGACTTTTTTTTTTAACTGGTCACCTCCACTCAATATCAATTTGTAGACTCATAAATTGGGTATTTTGGGAATACTAGATATGTAAGTTCCACATAATAAACCTAAAGATTTCCCAAGGTTGTAAATGTGACCTCTACTCGATAAATCATGGGTAAATTTGCAAAAAAATGGATTACCCACATAAATATGGTCCAATAAAGCTTAAAATGTTATGCACCTCCACTCAATATGCAATATATGGAAAGAGTTTGTTGAATTCAATATATAGGGGGTTTATAGATACACCATTTGATTGTATGGAAAGAGTTCGTTGAATTCAATTTATAGAGGGTGTATAGATACACCATTTGATTGAATACTATATTTAAAGGTGGTATAAAGATACACCATTTTTTAGGAACAAGGCATACAATATATTATCCTATGATTCTGAATCTCATTCCAAGTCATTAGATTATGGTATTGCATTTTCACTTGATGGGTTAAGCCTAGACAAATGATGTTTAATATGTGCAAGGCTAGGATCAGGAATTGTGATACATTTTTCAGCATCATAGCCATGCTTCTTTTTTTAATTTTGAGTCCATGATTTCCAGCAATGAATAAGGTTACTCACTTCCACCTCTGTCAAGCCCTCTTTATTTGGCCCAATTTCATCTCGATTCCAAATAGTTATCTGTGCTTGCATATAAAAAAAGTCACATTGTAAGATATCACCCAATGTTTCAAAATCTCTATGTGGATATTTTAACTATACTTGATCACATTGGTGATTATCACTACACATCTTCTCTCACCACAATGTTGAAAATGACACACGTTCATACGATCAAGAATATGTATTTGTCCAAAGGCTATTTTTAGAAATAATGTGGGTTTATATAAAAAAAGAGTCAATAGTATTTACAATAGTCAAAAAGACTAACATAAATCCGATAGTTCTGCTCGCTACTAGCAGAGCCTATACCAGAGCCTATATCAAACACACTAGTCATCATCTTAATAGAATTCGAACCACAAATGAAAAACATGTTATGCTGCCTCTTATGGTTCTTCCTTTGGCTCCAGGTGGGAAACCACTCATAGGATGATCGTTCCAAGAATGTGAGGATGTGGGCACGATTTGTGGATTTTTCTTCGAGGCTTGGGTTCAAGCAGCTTGAAATCTGGAGGAGTATCTTCGTTGTGCACTTTGACAGAGACACCGCCTGGGTCATTCCTTGCCACCGGTCTCTTGTAAACAATTGGAGGGGGTGCTAGTGGAGAGGGTGTGACATAAGATGTCTATTGAGGCACTGTGGTGGTATGGAGAGTCATCGAAGGGGAGGCAGTGGAGGTCTAAACCGTCGGGGGGTAGTGGTCATCTGAGTCGTAGGGGAGGCTGGGAACAGTTGACCCGAAGGGACGTGATAGTACAGTACTGGGGATTTGGTCGAAGAAGATGCCTGGCCATGGGGAGGGATCCTCTGAGTGGTAGTGGTGGTAGGAAGCTCTTCTTTTCTGTCCTGTTGCTGCAGCTGGGCCATCAGATCTGTCTCCTTTTTTACAATGAGCTCCTCCTTTTTGCAGCACTCTTGAATTTGATGTTGAAGTCGTGAAATCTTTTCATGCTTTGTTGCTCCTCTTTCCTATGATCACACATACATTCGTAACAATTTTGTTAGTACTGGTCACAACATTACCAAAGACTTTAGTGCATCTTTGAGCCCATAGGGCCCAAAGAATGGAGCTGCGCATGATATTCCAGTTTACCAGGGCTCTTGTTGGTCTGCCAGCAGTAGGCATGCATAATTGATCGAAAAAAAACCAAACTGTTTATGGACCGAGTCCCATACATCTCTAAAAGACCTGCAATTTAGAAACAGATGGGGGATATACTCCTATGCCCTACTGCACCTTTGGCAATAGCCGTCACCTTGACCAATTGTTAGTGTGCACTTCGTAGTCCAGACTCCCTTGTGTATAATGAGCCATAAGAGGCAGGCCTCTTTCTCTGGAATTTCCCCGTCCCATAATCTTTCGAACCTCTTGGCCCATACTCTTTCTATGTTTGCTCTCAGCCATTTCCTGTTCATATGGGATTAAAGCTCTTCCTTCCCTTCAACAAATATGGGGACGGTCAGTTTTCCCTACCCACCTAAATTCTTTGGTCATCAGTGGAGATCTACCCCCATCCATGCAATCGAGTCTCTGTCCCACAAGTTTTGTCTCCCAGATATCATTTCTAGGTCGAACCTATTAAGATTAAATCTAACCTTTAAACGGTCATTTTCTAACCATTTCCTTTGCTCCCTATCCCACAAGTCTCCCAAGACCCGTACCCCTTTCTTGTTGAGTCTCAAGGCACTTTTGATTTCACCGTCCTTGATCGGGAAAGCTTCCCAGATGACTGAAAACTAGATTGTGTCATTTGCCATGAAGGTGCCCATTTTTCTTGAGAAACCTTTCTAGATCACGTAAGGTCTCACTGACTCCCACGCTACTGTCCACATGGCTTTTCAAAGGTCTGAGCCCTTCACAAAGCAGCTTTCTTTCCCATACAGGACAGACCCCACCGGGAGATGTTTCCAGTGCTTACACCTGTTAATCTTTACCTTACTTATGTTCCTAAGGATTAAGTAAGCCCATATTTTGTCCGGGTTCTGGACTGCTTTTATTATCCATTGTCCCATAAATCTTACTGCCGTTGATGTTTCCACATCTTCTATTTCTATCCCTCCTATTGCTTTTGGCTTGGTGTAGGTTTGCCAATTAACCTTAGGGACCTTGTTATTGACTTCATCTGCTCCCCACAGAAAGGTTCTAAACAATCTGTTGATCTATCTTAGGAACTTCTTAGTTGGGAACCAGTACGAGATATAGTAAATAATAGAAGGGTAAATGTAGTGGTTTAGGATGAATTTTCTTCTAACCAGTTTTGGTTGAAGTCCTCGCCATCTGTTCATCTTACTTTTGAATCTATCTAGAACCCAATCCCATCTGTCCTGCATTGTGCATGCAAATCCCATAGGTATCCCTATATGTCTGAAGACTTCTCCCTTTCTGATTTCCTTACACCCCTTGTTGGATCAGAAAAAGGGGGGGGGCTCAGAATGCCATAGATCCTTGTTTTTTAATAATTAATCCTGGAACCTGACACAGTGCAAAAGGTGTTTAGACATTCGAATGTAACCTTCATTAATTCTTTGTCATTGTGGGTCGTTAGATTTGTGTCATCTACGAATTGCTGACACACAATTTGTCTGTCTCTTTCCACCTGGATACCTTTCACTGTGCCCTTGTCTACTTCTTTTTTATGAGCCAGCCCAAGGCCTCCGCAGCAATGGCAAAAAGCAGGGGGGCTAGTGGGTAGCCTTGTCTGATGGATCTTTTGACACAACCCACTCCCATGTCTTTGAGGGAAGATAGAATGAATCCCCACTCCATTCTATCATACACCTTATCAAAGTCAATTTTGAGGAAGCAGATGTCTTGCTACATTTCCTCCGCCAGTTCAAGACCTTCCCACAGCATGAGGATGCTTCCAAGATGTGTCGTCCTTGAATAAAATCCCTTTTGCTCTTCCCTAATCCAACTTTGCATCTTGGTCTTGATTCTAATAGTAGCTAGAGCCTTTGCGAAGATTTTGTAGTAGCTGTTGTTCAGCATAGTCAAAGGTCTCTAGTTTTTAAATTCTTCTTTTGGGCCACCTTTAGGGATCAGCATAATCATGCCCGTGTTGATCCGAGGGGCCGAGGAAACCCTTTTCTTTGAAATCTTGCTAGAGTAGCATGAGGCAAGGGCCTACCGTCTCCCAAAAGACTTGATAGAACTCAATAGGGAGTCCATCTTCCCTTGGGGTCTTACCTTTCCCCATTTGATCTATAGCCCCTTTCAGTCTCTATCTAGATAAATGTTGTCAAACACTAAGACTCTTCTCTTTCTTGATCTTGAACACGTTCCTTGAGCTATGGCCTTTTCTGTCATGATGATCTCCTCTTCACCTAGCAATTGCTTGAAGTGCATTGTGATCACCTCGAGGATTTCCTCTGGATCTTGGATGTTCTTGTCGCCAACTAGAATAGAGTCGAGGGATTCTTGGGCGTGTTTTTTCTTCAAACTTTTAATCATATCTTCATTAGTCTTGTCTGCTATTCCTACCCACGAGTCTCTAGTGTAGATTCTGGCCTGGTTGGCATTTATTTCTACTTTTTCCCTGAGTTTTGCTCTGACAGACCTCAATTGCTCCTGTCCCTGTGTTGTGTGCTCGCTTTCTAGGAGAGTCATTTGTTCTTTGAGCTTATGGGTTCTCAGGGCTCTAACTTTATCTGCACTTGGTTTGATTGCTTGTAAAAAGGTTCTAGTCCTCTCCGTCGCTCTGATCCACTTGTCAATAGCATTGGCTATTCCCCCAAAGGCATTTATCCAAATTTTATCTACCTTGCCCTAAGTCGAAAAATTCAAATTCGTGATTCAAAAAATTCAGGAAATTCGGACGAATAATTCGTTTGGGGGGAAAAAACAAGCAAAAATTTGCTACCACGTCACGTTTTTTTTCACAATTCGCCACATTATCCATCAATATTCGTACAAATAAAGCTAATAGTAGAATAATTTCTCCTATATAGGCCAACAATTGTTTGTACTTTTCTCATCTCGTGCTTAGTTCTCTAGCTGAGCAATAGAGATAAAAGAAGGAAAAGAAAACAAGGAAGGCCTCTTAGATTGCTCAAGCAATCTGTAAGGTCTAAAATAAGATGGAATTTTTATTTTTGTATGTGTGAGTTCTTAGGAGCTTTTTAAAGCTCTTAAGATCTCTTGTGTGAATTGTTTTTGTGGTTTTGTTTGTTAGGGTTCATAGGATCTCTTCTGTGATATTTTTGTTTGTTTTTGTTTGTTAGAGTTCTTAGGATCTCTTTTTTCAATTCTTAAGATCTCGTGTAAATTGTTTTCATGTTTTTGTTATTAGAGTTCTTAGGATCTCTTATGTAAATTGTTTTTGTGCTTTTGTTTGTTAGAGTCCTTAGGATTTCTTGTTTTTTATTTCTTAAGATCTCTTATGTAAATTGCTTTTGTGTTTTTGTTTGTTAAATTTCTTAGAACCTCTTGTGTAAACTATTTTTTTGTTTTTATTTGTTAGAGTTCTTAGGATCTCTTGTTTGAGATCTCCATCTCTTGTGTAAATTGTAAATTGTGTATTTATTTATATTAGTTTAAGTTATTTGTGTGAAATGTGATTGTTTGTGTTCTTTCTTTTGTGAAAAAATATATAAGCAAATTGTTTAGGTTGTAATTGTAATTCTCTTATGTGAATAAATAGTAGTTTATTTCTTATGTGAAAAAAGTTTATGTGAATGAATTTTGTGAAATAAATTTATTTCTTATGTGAGTAAATTAAATTTTATTCTTATGTAAATAAATTTTTTATGAATAAATTCTATGAAATAAAGTTAGAAACTATTAATGTCGATAACTTGGCAATGCATCATTTGTATAAGTCTATAGTAAACGCCTTAGTAAATATATTACTAAATAAATACCATAGTAATTATAATATTAAACATATTAATATAAATTCAAATATTTTATTAAAGTAAAATAACTCCATTGAATAGATACTAAAAAGTTACACACTTTTTCCTTTTACAGCTCCTTGATCCGAGTTGTAGATCACATGTTATGTCCATGGAGATCCCCATGGCCATAACTTGAGATCCGTAGCTCGGATTGAGGACCTCTAAAAAGGAAAAGTGTGTGGTTTTTCATTATCTATTCAATGGCCCAATATATGATCCCAAAAAAATTACTTAATGTATTCGTATGAATAAATTATTAGTACGAATAAATTAGGAAAAATCGTTGGATTCGTTTTAAATCGAGAAAATCATGATTTTTCACGTTTTTTTTAATCGAAAAAAAAAATCAAGCGAATTAATGCAACTTAGATCTTGTCCCTAACGTAAGGAAGTTGGGAAAAAAAAGCATTGGCTTTGAACCACAATCAACCAATTCTCCTCTCTTCCTTTTCCAAAACTGTAGCGCTCGGTTTGTGATCCGAGAAGGGAAGGGTGCCAATTGCTCTGCACTTAATGCATAGCAACTCCTCCACAATTCTCCTGGAGAAGTACACTCTATCAAGACTCCCTTTCCTATGGAGGGAACCCACCTGATTGTTTATCCAAGTGTAGGAAGTGTCTCTCGAAACATCCAAGAGCTCGGCCCTAGAAGTTTGACGATGTATTTAACTCATATCCTCTTACAAAACTACCTATTCCTTCCCATCTGTCAGCTTTGCTCTCAATCATGTTATAATATTCGAGAAGAAGCACATTGTCATTCAGAAGGACTGACTCCCACTGCAAAGCTCTATCTCTAGCCACGTTCTCGGGGCATACAGAGAGAATATTTGACAAGAGAGATGAGGGTGGCAAAAATCCACTCCTACCCCAAATTTGCCAAAGTTTTGAAGGACTCTTCCTATCCTAGCTGCCAGGTGTTTAGCTACCCCAAGAGCCGCACATCCTCTCCCCTCCTTGTGGTCTGTTGTGAACTAGGTCCTATTGTCGTTGATCTGTTTTAGTTGCCAACGGAGCTTACCTCCTCAGCTTTGACTTCTTGAAGTGCTAAAAAGTCAGGGTACAACTTGTTTATTCTCATCCATCTCTTAAAGACAAGGGGCTTCAAGTCATTTGTTAACCCATGCACATTAACTGACAGACACGTGAAATTTTTTTGGCTCGTCATTGAGTGGAGCTTTTGCTCCTCAACTCCTTGAAGGTGACTAGGCTCAGTTGAGGGGAGAGCATGAATCCTCTAGATAATCTTCTCTTTTCCCTTTCTACTAAAGCTTTCTTAGTCAGGATGTCTAAAAGGGTGCTGCTCATCTTTCTTTCTAGTTGTGTGGCTCTTTTCCCCTTTACTAAGGTAAAAGGCTGATCATCCTGGGAGATGGACTCGAATTCTGCTTGCTCTAATTGAGCTTCGAAATTTTGCATGTTGGGAACAAATTCCTCTTTGTCTATGCTCTCTTCCATATTTTCATTTGCTACTTCTCTCTTCTACTCTCTACATATCTAATTTCTCTAAAGCAGCTCTATCCTCCTTGGTCTGGTTAGGCTCCTCTTCTTGCAGTGGATGGGTGGGTGCCTGCATCCTTAACTTGGTCCCTACTTCTGCCTCCTTGCTCTTCTTTGCTATCTTCTCTAGTTGCTTCTCTACTATCTTCTCTGGTTGCTTCTCTTTTCCACGATTAATTCAGGAAGGACAATCTTTGATGAAATGACCACCCAGCCCACAGAGGAAGCAGGAATTTGAGATATTATTATAAAAGACTTTTTGAATCAGCTCTCCACCGTCTCCATCTAGTAGTCAAATGGTGTTGGAGGGGTCTAAGAATAGGTCCATAAGCACACAGGCTAGAGGGTTTCCTCTTGGGCTTATGAACCTCTCGATTTCTATACCTAGAAACTGGCCAAGGGGCGAACAGAGTGCCTCCAGCTGTGGGAAAAGGGAAAGAGGTAGATCGGGGAATTCAACCCAGATAAGAGCCTTAGTGGGTGAAGGTGAGTCGGGATTGAAGGAAGGCTCCCAAAGCTGAACTGATAGAGGTTGATTTCTAATCGTCCAAGCTCCCTTCTGCACCACTTCTATCGCCATCTCTGCTTTTTCAAAGATAAACACAATATATCCGTTTTTTAAAAAGCGAATGCTAGTGATGTTTAAGCCTTTTCTCGACCAAAAGTTCTTGATCCATCCTTCAAGAAACATAGCAGGGGGGTGCGGTCCGTGGATATACCCAACTACCGCACACGAACACAACCATTTTATCAACCTAATGCTCAAATAGATATTTTTTACTAATTTGAGCAATAGGTTGGGTGCACTCCAATGTGATTTGAGCAACTGGTTGGAGTGCACATAGCTTGTTGCTTAAGCAATAGGTTGGGTGCCACTCCAACCTGTTGCTTAAATCAAAATATTTTCTATATTATTGCTTGCATTTTAGGGTTTTGGCTAGGATTTAAGATTTAGGGTCTAGGGTTTAAGGTTTAGGTTTTAGGGCCTAGGAGCAAGGGCCTAGGAGCAAGGGTTAAGGGTCTAGGGTCTAGGATTTAGGGTTTCAAAGGTTTTAAGATCTAGGATTTAGGATTTACGATCTAGGGTCTAAGATTTACAATCTAGGGTTTAGAGTCTAGAGTTTAGGAGGGTTAAGGAATGGTTTTGTTCTTGATTTGATATAAAAATTGAACATTTCTAGGGTTAATATTATAAATTAGAGTTTTGCTTAAGCAATAGGTCGGGTGCCACCCCAATCTGTTGAGTGAGCAACAGGTTGGAGTGCATACAACTTGTTGCTTAAGCAATAGGTTGGGTGCCACCCCCAACCTATTGAGTGAGCAATAGGTTCGGGGTGCACCCAACCTGTATACTGATTTGAGCAACATGTTGGGTTCACCTCCAACTTGTTTCTTGCAACCCCCCACCTCTTACCTTACTCAAGAAACAAGTTGGGGGTGAACCCCAACCTACTGCTCAAATTACTAAAAATAATGATTTGAGCATTAGGTAGGGTGCTAATATTTATTATATTATATAATAGTATTTCAATTGTAATAATATAATTTTAAAATTTTAATTTGATTATACTTTTTTTTTTAAAAGCCCAAACTAAAACAAGTTGTTGCATACGCAATAGGTTAGAAGAGAGTTGAAATTTCAAAATAAAATCAAAAAGCGCAATACAATAGGTTAGAAGAGAGTTCAAATTTTAAAATAAAAGAAAAAAGTGCAATAGGTTGGAAGGTCTTGCGTACGCAACAGGTTGGGAAGACATTCACCTCTTGCAACATTTGGAAAATTTTGTGAATTTGAGCAACACATTGAAATGAAGAGACAACAATGAAGAGTTGATGAATGAGGAAAACTAATAAAGATTATGATACTTATACTTATCCTCAAAAAAATCCTAAACTTGCCCTGACCCTAATTATCTCATATCTTGTTCTATATAATACTCCTTCCTAATTCTCTTCACTTTTCAATTTTTCTTCACTTTTCAAATCTCCACGGACCACCTCCTCCTCCTTAGTAGTAATCCCTCCCTCCCTCCTCTTCCCTCTCCCCCTCCCTTGCTCCTCCCCTCCCATCTTCCCCCCTCCTCCCCTCCTCCTCCTCTCCTCCTGCCTCCCCTCCTCCTCCATCCTTCTCCTCCCTTCTCTCAGTGGCCCACTCGACTGCCCTCCCCCTCCTTTGGGCCATCGCTGCTGCTGACTCCACTCGCCTCCTCCTTCTCCTTCGGTATGCCACAGCCATCGACTCCTCCCCTCCTCCTCCTCCTCCTCCTCTCTCCTTCCTTCCCACCTCCCCCTCCCCCTCCTTCTCCTCCCTCCTTGCAATGATGAAGTGGGAAAAAATATTAAAGTGAAGAAAAGTCAAAGTGGAATAAATATTAAAGTGATGAAAATTCAAAGTGGGATAAATATTAAAGTGGAGAAAATTCAAAGTGGGGGAAAATATTAAAGTGAAGAAAAAGCACTAGGAATTGGAAATGTATCTATTTACTTGAAACTTCTTGTGGAATTTTCTAATTCTTGATCCTACAGATGCTATCAACATAGAGTTATTGTAGGGTAGTTGTTACGCTTTGGTTAGTAGTACTAAGGAGGGATTTCCAACTACAAAAGACCTAGGTAGTTAGGCACACATTTTTTAGATAGTTAAATACTCGCTTTTCTACATCTCGATGCACTTTTTGTAAGAAAATTATAAAATGTATGTGCTCAACAGATAACAGGATCTCATACGCAAGAGAGAAAATAAGATAGTATGGAGAATCAAAAATTTGATTACTGTAGAACTGATACAATAGATGGCACTGCCTCTCAACCGTGCGCTCCTCTGAAAGAAGCTTCCATGGCGTGCTGGAAACAGTAGAAGACAGAGGCTGGATGCTAAGAAATCAAGCTTGCTGTAGCCAGTGATAAAATGGGCTTCACAGGCTTGCTCTTATATAGCCACCAGTCGTAGCCGGTTGGGCTCAATTGGGTGACCGACCCAATCCGCCCAAAACGGTCGATTGGGGGTCGGTCTCGACATAGGCCACAGACCACACGATAGAACCGGTGCACAAAATAGAGCAACTGTCCTACGGTCATCGTTCGGCCCACAGCCATCCGGGATCATTTGGGACTCCAAACGGGCCCCGCAACCCGAGAGTGGGTTGCCCTGGGAAATGCTCTGTCTACCCTCAATGCGGTCAGTCATGGGATGCCTTCCTGCACTTCCATGTAGCCTAGTTGGCGGTGTGCCAACTCTATCTGAAGCCGTCTAGCCATCAGGCCACACATGGCCCCCATTTGGTATCCAAACCAGGACCTATCGGATAACCGAGCTACTCAAATGCCTTCTCCTCATATGGGGGGCTTACAAGTAGAGTTAGCTGATTCCTGCATAGTTACACGAGAGTGGAGCATTGATATCTAACACCCCCCCTCAATGTCCACTCGCAAGTAAACTTACATTTTCGGCCCAATGCCAAGTCGATGAAGATGCCTCTCTAGCAAGTCTCTTCCAAGAGCCTTTGTGAAGATGTCTGCAGCATTCTCTATAGTCGGATAGTAGTCGGATAGTACACCAAGTCGACCTCTCCATCGATGATGAGCTCGTGTACAAAGTGATATTGAATCTCAATGTGTTTTGTGCGAGCGTGGAACACAGGATTCTTTGCAATCGCCATGCAACTCTGATTGTCATATGATAACTGTGTAGGCTTGATCTGCACTGCACCCATGTCCCCCAAAATCCTCCTCAACCACACTGCCTCTCAAGAAGCAAACCATGCAGATTTGTACTCGACCTCGGTAGAATAAAGAGCAATTGTGGGTTGCTTCTTCCTGACCCATGACACAACTCCAGATCCAAGTGAGAAACAGTACCCTATCACTGATCTCCTGCTATCCACGTCTCCTGCCCAATCCGAGTCACAGAATTCGGTCAAGATGTTGCCCTTGGTATAGGTGATGCCATAATCAAGTGTGCCTTTGATGTATTTCAGCACCCGCATCCCTGCCCTCCAATGGTTCTCCCAGGGCTTATTGGAAAACCTGCTTAGTACACCAGTCGCAAAACTGATGTCCGGCCGTGTGTTGCATAAGTAAATCAAAATGCCCACAAGTCTTCTGTACTTCGCTTCGTCCACCAGTGGTGATGAATCCTCATTTGAGAGCTTCACGTCAACCTCCATAAGGGTACCAACTGTCTTGCACTCAGCCATGCCAAATGCCTTTAGTATCTCTCCAACATACTTTAGCTGAGAAATGAAGATCTGTTTCGGCTCTTGCCAAACTTCAATCCCCAAACAGAAATGCATCAGTCCTAGGTCTGTCATTTCAAACTCTCTTCCTAGCAAATGCTTTGTCTACGAGATCTTCTCTTCATGGTTCCCTGTTATGACAAGGTCGTCCACATAGAGGACCATGATCATACACCTGCCTCCTTCTCTGAAGATATACAAATTTGCATCAAATGGGCTCCTGAACCCGTTTTGCACAAAGTAGGAATCAATTCGCTGGTACCACGCTCGTGGGGCCTGTTTTAGCCCGTAAAGTGCCTTCTTCAGTTTGTAGACTTTACCTTCTAAACCGGGGATCTCAAAACCTGGTGGTTGTTCCACGTATACCTCCTCCTTGAGATCTCCATTCAGAAAGGCAGATTTCACATCCATCTGAAACACGGGCCAACTTCCCTGGGAAGCTAAAGCCACAAAACACTGCGAATCGTGGTTAGTCGAGATGTGGGAGCAAAAGTATCTTGATAATCAAAACCATGTACCTATGCGAATCCTTTTGCCACGAGCCGAGCCTTGTACTTATCGAACGTGCCGTTGGACTTGTAATTGGTCTTGTACACCCACTTGGTTCAGATTATCTTGCGTTTTGGTGGTCGATCCACAAGGTCCCAAATGTTGTTCTTCATTATGGAGCCATACTCCGACTGCATAGCCTCCATCCACCTATCATCGCCCTGTGCCTCTTCAAAGACACTTGGGTTCATCAGCATGGATCACTTCTGTCATCAAGGCATAGTTGACCAAGTGTTTTTACGCCCTTCTTTGCTCCTCTAATCTCTTGGACCGGCGGTGTTCGGATGGTTCCTCCTCAATGGCTGGAGGTTCTCTGCCATCCAAAAGCTGCTTTACCCACTTTGGGAATGGCCGTTACCGTTGTGGTTTTGTAGGCTCTTCTTCATGTTCTTTATCTTAAATCCTCCCAAGCACCGTTGGGGGAGTTCGGTCTGCTGTTGGTGGTGGTACTGGATGGATATCTTGGTCCTGGTTCTCTAAGAAGGAAGCATCCTCCTCCAATTGATGCGGCTGTTCTGAGAAGACCACATCGCGACTTACGATTACCTTCTTGGTAACAGGGTTATAGAGACGGTAACCCTTCGCCTCTTCACTGTAGCCCAAGAAAATACACTTCCGGCTCTTCGGTTCCCATTTGGTGTTGTTAGCATCAGGGACATGCACAAAACAGTCACATCCAAAAACTCTGAAATTTGCAGCTGAAGGTTTCTTACCAGAAAAGTCCTGCAGTGGAGTCATCCCGCCGTTCCCAGCTTTCGTGTAGCTACGATTCAGAATGTAAACTACAGTGTTATATGCTTCAGCCCAAAAAGTCTTTGGCAAATCGTTCCCTTTCATCATACTCCAGCCCATTTCACAGATGACGCGCATCTTGCGTTCTGCTACTCCATTTTGCTGTGATGTATGTGGCGGTGATTTCGGCCTCTTGATCCCATGACTTTTGCAGTAACTCTCGAATTCAGTTGATGTGAACTCTCCACCTCTGCCTGATCTCAATTTCTTCACCTTCTTTCTCGACCATTACATGCCATTCCTTGAACTTACTAAAAGCCTCGTCTTTAGTCTTCAAGAAGTATATCCATATCCTTCTACTGTAGTCGTCGATCAGCGTCATGAAGTAGTAGGAACCACCCAAAGCTTCCGTCTCCATCTTTCCGCAGAGGTCCGTGTGAACGAGCTCTAGAGGAGCCTTTGCCCTGCTGGCCTCTTTAGGAAAGGGCTGCTGATGTTGCTTGCCCATCATGCAAGATTCACATACATTGGGCAGATCTGAACTTTCTAGTAGGTCTGCAATCATTCCACTTTTAGCATCTCCTTCAAAGAACTAAGGTTTAGATGACCAAACCTCTCATGCCACAGCATTAGTGTTCTTCACATCGGCTCGAGCACTGAAAGCTAAGAGTGTTGAGATATCGAGCTCCACTCACGATATGCCAGGGTGACCGTTGTGCATCTATGTCACCGACTTGTTAGCTGGAGATGTGGTTGGTACACCGCCCACAAATAATAGTTGGATGACAGCTATCCTTATCTACTCTAGTTTGTGGCTCAGTTAGTATGCCACCTTAGTTAGTTGAGTTTGGTTTTGAGACCCACATATAGGGTTCTTCTATTTCTTTGTACAAGAGTTCTTTTGGCTTTCACAACTAAGAAGAGGAAAACTGTTTTCAGCCTCCACCTCTGTGTGTATTCCCCCATTGTGCATGTGAGAAAGCTGCAAGTGAGACTCCTTCCCTCTCTCCCACTATCTTCACATGGTATCAGAGCCTTGTTCGTGGTAAGGAGCTCAAGAAAGCAAAGCAAGTTCGTGGTGTCGTGGTAAGAGGACCAGTGTTGCTTTCCTATTTCGAGTTTGGGAGCAAATCTCTGTAGGTAGCATAGCCAGAAGTGCAGGAGTGCACTGTCTCAGATGGAGACGCCCTTCGCGGTGTGGCGAGAGCGCAGTATATGCTGCGGGATAGGGCAAAGCCCTAGGTGACTTTATTTTTTTGATTCGAGGCCATTTCGAGGCCCGTTTTGAAGGCGGAAATTCTTCGCAGGCACTCAGAAAAAGGCCCTGTTTTTGCTGGCTCGGCTAGTCGGTGAAAAGTTGCCACAAAAATTGCATCGTATGCCTGTGTGCAGAGATATTGGGAATTGTAGAATCATGCTTGTTGCCTGTTGATGCAAAATCGTCACTAGGAAGTGACTGTGTGGTCAAATACCACTTTCGTCAGTTTTGCAGATCTGCCCGTGTGAGGCAAAAGCTGTGTTTTTTGCAGTGACAGAATATTTTGCAGTGTTCTGTAATGGCATCTGATTCTCTTTCACAGATTGTCACTCAAAAGCTTGACAAGAACAACTTCCAGGCATGGAAGTTTAGAATGATGAATTTCCTTATGGGAAAAGGCTATTGGGAGTTCATTACAGGAAATGAAGAAGAACTTGTTCTTCCTAATGTTCCCAATCAACAGGAAATGCAGGCATTTAAAGGATGGCATGAGAGAGCTAGAAAATTTATGTGTTGGCTGTCTATCAGTATTTCGGACTCTATGATTGTGCATATTTAGGATGCAAGTATGCCAAAGGAGGCATGGGATACTTTGGCAAAAATGTACAGCACAAATATGCAAGCTAGGAAAATGCAGCTTAAACAGGAGTTGCACAATGTGCAGAGAGAAAATTTGAGCATAAATGACTACCACATGAAGGTGAAGAAAATTGCAGATGCACTCGCCAGTGGAAGATGATGATCTAGTTTCTGTGACCTTGAATGGTCTAGGAAAGGATTATGCACAGTTTTGGACATCCATTGCCGTCCGTAAAAAATTTCCTGATTTTGAAGAGTTGTTTGCTCTTCTAATTTCTGAAGAGCAGAGAAATGGGGGTGCATCTTCTTCAGGAGGAACTTCAAAAGAAACTGTGTTCTACTCAAATGCTGGAAGAGGTAGAGGCAGAGGTAGAGGAGGCCGATCTGCAGGCCGTGGTACAAATCAGAATATGCAGCAAACTCAAGAAAACCAGTCCTATGCAAGAGGACGTGGTAACTCTAGAGGCAGGGGGAGCCAAAGAGGCCGTGGTGGATGGCAGAGAGGCCAAAGTGCAAATAGCAATGTTGAATGCTACTACTGTGGTAAAATGGGTCATATGGTTAAGGACTGCTACAAAAAGCAGAATGACATTATGAATGGAAAATTGCAGCAAGGCAATTATGCATCTTCTAGTAGACAGGGTGATGACAGAAATGAGCATCTATTTATGGTGCAGCATATGACCAATTCTGTGACAAGTGCAGAAGAACGAAATAATGTGTGGTATGTTGACTCACATGCATCAAACCACATGACAGGTCATGCAGAATGGATGCAGGATGCAAGGAAAATGGAAAAACCAGGATTTGTGGAGACTGGTGATGATACTACACATCCTATTGTACATATTGGTAAAATTCCTTTGTCTATGCAGGATGGGAAAAAGAAATACCAGTCTGATGTATTTCATGTCCCAAACATCACCAAGAACCTGGCTTCTGTTGGTCAAATGGTTGAGTAGGGCTTACAGGTCAGATTTAATCCTCATGGATGCTTTGTTGAGGATATGAAAAATAACGATCGCTTGATAGCAAAAGGAAAGAAGAAGGGCAGGATGTTTACGTTGGATGCGGACATGCCTGAATTGAGTGCAGCAATGTTTGCACATGGGACTGGTGTAGTTGTAGATATTGATATCTGGCATAAATGCATTGGCCATGTTAATATACAGCGACTTAAATCAATGCAAGCCCAAAATATTGTTGCAGGATTGCCTAAATTCAAGGTTGTAGAAATCCATAAGGTTTGTGAAGCCTGTCAATTTGGAAAACAAGCAAGGAAACCATTTCCTAGGCATGTTCAAGAGAGTAAAAAGCCATTGGAATTAATCCACTCTGATGTGTGGACTACTAAAGCTGCATCTATTGGAGGCTGTCACTACTTTGTCACATTTATTAATGACTTCAGCAGAAAAATTTGGGTGCATTTTATGAAAAAGAAAAGTGAAGTGTTTGGGCACTTCAAAGCTTTTAAAGCTATGGTTGAAAAAGAAACAGGCCTGCAAATAAAATGCCTAAGGTCAGATGGAGGGGGAGAGTACCTCTCAAATGAGTTTGCAAGATTCCTGCAGGAGCATGGCATAAAGCAGCAATATTCATGCAGTCATACCCCACAGCAAAATGGACTTGCAGAAAGGAAAAACAGGCATATTGGAGAGGTATCTCGGGCCATGCTAAATGAAAAAGATCCACCAGATTATTATTGGGCTGAAGCAGTTGCTACAGCAGTTTACATAATGAACAGGACTCCCACTGCAGCAATACATGGCATGACGCCAAAGGAGATGTATACTAGTAGAAAACCAGACATTTCTCATTTGAAAATTTTTTGTTGCATTGCCTATGTTCATGTGCCAGATGAGTTGAGGTCCAAGTTGGATCCAAAATGGACTTGCAGAAAGGAAAAACAGGCATATTGGAGAGGTATCTCGGGCCATGCTAAATGAAAAAGATCTGCCAGATTATTATTGGGTTGAAGCAGTTGCTACAACAGTTTACATAATGAACAGGACTCCCACTGCAGCAATACATGGCATGACGCCAAAGGAGATGTATACTGGTAGAAAACCAGACATTTCTCATTTGAAAATTTTTTGTTGCATTACCTATGTTCATGTGCCAGATGAGTTGAGGTCCAAGTTGGATCCAAAAGCTGAGAAGTGCGTCTTTATTGGTTATTCTCTGCAGTAGAAAGGGTATAGATGCTATAACCCTTCTACTCGTAAGTTTACAGTGAGCAGAGATGTTGTTTTTGATGAGATGAGTAGCTGGTATAAACCAGTAAATGTGATGATTAATGTGGATGCACAAAATGGTAATGCTGCACAGAATTCAATGAAATAGTCACAAAATATCAGTGGACCTACAGTGTCCTCTAGTAGTGGTTCACATACTTCGCCATGGACAGGCAGATTGAGATCAAAAGAATCTCCTCAAAGCAATGCAGATAGTGGTACGCAGGTATCACGAAAAGAAAAGAGAAGGTAGATCAGCCCATGTTTGATGTGAATGCAGGTCACTCTTATGTGGATGGTGAATCCAATGGCTCAGAACAGAGCATTGATGATGAGTTGGGTATTCCTTCTGTAGTTACACCTGGAGTAAGGAAGACCAGGGATGTTTTGAGAGCAACTGGAAGTGAGCCTATTTTGCGTAGGTCTACCAGGGTTAGGTATCCTGAGGATAGGCTGAAATATGATGGATTTACAGCCATTCACTATGCCTATATGGTCAAAGTGATACAGGAACCAAAACCCACTTCTTTTGAGCAAGCCATGGGAAATGAAAAATGGGAGAAAGCCATGGATGAAGAAATGGATGCCTTGGAAGCAAATGCTACATGGGAATTGGTGCCTTTGCCTAAAGACAAGAATGCAATTGGCTGTAAGTGGGTTTATAAGATCAAGCACAATGCAGATGGTTCTGTGAATAGATACAAGGCAAGATTAGTTGTCAAGGGGTATGCACAGACATATGGCATTGATTATGAAGAAACTTTCAGTCCGGTTGCAAGGATGGCAACCGTAAGAGCAGCCATTGCTATGGCTGCATCAAAGGGATGGTCTTTACATCAAATGGATGTAAAGAATGCCTTCTTGCATGGTGATTTGCAAGAAGAGGTCTTTATGGAGCAGCCAGCAGGTTATGTTCATGCTATTCATCCTGAGTTTGTTTGCAGGTTGACGAAAGCCTTGTATTGCTTGAAGCAAGCACCTAGAGCATGTTCTGACAAGATAGGACAGTATCTTGTCACTATTGGCTTTCAGATTTCCAAGGTAGATTTCTCACTCTATGTGAGAAAAATAGAGAAAGGGATTATGCTGCTTGTCATTTATGTTGATTATTTGATCATCACAGGTGATAGTGATGAAGATATCCTTCATGTGAAAATGCTATTGAAGCACAAGTTTGATATGAAGGATTTGGGAGAGCTGCGTTATTTCTTGGGCATTGAGGTGATTAGATCACCAAGTGGGATACGGCTCTTGTAGAGGCAGTATGGATCGGACATGCTGTCCAAATATGGGATGACAGGCTGTAAGCCTATTTCAGTTCCTTTAGAGCAGAATGTGAAGCTAAGCGCAGATGCAGGTGAGCTTCGGGAAGACCCTACTATGTACAGATGCATAGTAGGAAGTTTGATTTATATGACTATTACCAGGCCAGATTTGAGCTATGCTATTGGATTGGTAAGTCAATTTATGCAGGCTCCAAGGAAACCGCATTTGGATGCGGCTAGACGCATACTCAGGTATGTGAAGTCCACATTGCAGTATGGACTATTTTATGAGGCTGGGGTTCAGATACAGTTGCATGGATACACTGATGCTGATTGGGTTGGTAGTATTTCTGATAGGCGATCTACCAGTGGATATGTGTTCTCTTTTGGGAGTGCTGCAGTCACTTGGAGCAACAAGAAACATCCTACAGTTGCCTTGTCGAGCACAGAGGCTGAGTACAGGGGTGCAGCAATGGCTGCATGTGAGGTAGCTTGGTTGCATAAGCTATCTTTGATATGCATCAGTCTACAGATGGGCCAGTTGTCATTTATTTAGAGAACATGAGTAGTATACACTTGGCAAATAACCCAGTCTATCATGCTAGAACAAAACACATTGAGGTGCGTTATCACTATGTGCGGGAGAAGGTTTTACTAGGTCTTATTGATCTAGTTTATGTCAGCACAGAGGATCAGGTAGCTGACATATTCACGAAGGCATTGGGCATAGAGAAACTACGCAAGTTCAGAGACCTGCTTGGTGTGCAGGAATTGGGATTGAGCTCGAGGGGGAGTGTTGAGATATCGAGCTCCACTCGTGATATGCCAGGGTGACCGTTGTGCATTTATGTCACCGACTTGTTAGCTGCAGATGCGGTTGGTACACCGCCCATGAATAATAGCTGGATGACAGCTATCCTTATCTACTCTAGTTCATGGCTCAGTTAGTATGCCACCTTAGTTAGCTGAGTTTGGTTTGAGACCCACATATAGGGTTCTTCTATTTCTTTGTACAAGAGTTCTTTTGGCTTTCACAACTAAGAAGAGGAAAGCTGTTTTCAGCCTCCAGCGCTGTGTGTATTCCCCCATTGTGCATGTGAGAAAGCCGCAAGTGAGACTCCTTCCCTCTCTCCCACTATCTTCACAGAGAGTTCGTAGATGTTGTTGCGCCGTGTAACGACCTTTCCTTGAAGATCTAGGATCTGTGCACCATTCTTATCGGATTGAACTTTGAGGTCCCGATCCGTGATCGCAGAAACGGACAAGAAGTTCCTCTTGATATCTGGCACATAAAGAACATCGAACAACTGTTTTACAACTCCATCTGACTTGAGAGCAATCGTACCCTTTTATTTTGCTCGACATTTTGCATCATTGCCGACTACTACCAGGATGTCATTCCCTACCAACTGTAGAGAGGCATACCAATCCTTCTGACTGGTCATTTGGCGCGATGCACCACTATCAATGATCCAAGGTTCATCCGCAGGTACATGAACTGCCTC
Organism: Dipteris shenzhenensis; assembly: GCF_047967505.1. NCBI lineage: Eukaryota > Viridiplantae > Streptophyta > Polypodiopsida > Gleicheniales > Dipteridaceae > Dipteris > Dipteris shenzhenensis. The sequence continues at coordinate 19,843,060 of NC_141621.1, forward strand.
CATGCAAATCTCCTCAATTGCGACGAACAACTCTACTGGTACTGTCTGCGCACTGTTGCTGGACTCTTTCTTTACTTCGTTCTTCTCATCTACAATCTTCTTTCGACACTCATTCTACTTGTGCCCTGCCTTATTGCAATAGAAGCACTTGATCTTCTTCTTTCTCTTTTTATCATCAGAAGAAGATGGGTTACCAGAGTCCTTACCCTTACCTTTCTTTGATCTGGTCCTGAAAGCCGAATCTTCTCCAGTCCTCGTCTTTTGACGCATCTCCTCCTCCAGAAGCATCGCGCTGAAATCCTCAAAGTTGAGGGGCAGATTTTTGTTCTGCGTATTCAGCGCCGTAACAAGACCGTCGTACTTTGGTGGGAAAATCCGTATGCACCTTCGTGCTAGATTCTCGCTGGTGATGGTGATGCCAATCGCAGTCATATGATCGCGCAGATTCTTCGCCCTGGTGATGAACTTCTCTTCCGCTTCAGACTCGGATAATTTCTCGTTCGCGAGTTGAGTCTCCAGATTCTGAATCCGCATTTGATTCGTGGTCTCGTACTGATTTTTCAAGACCGCCGTCCATGCCTCCTCCGCTGTGGTGACATGTTGAATTAACGCCATGACGAAATCACTTACACTGCAGACAATAGAACACATCGCATCTGTATTTCTTCTTGTCCACACGAGAATCTCATCTACAGTTGATACTATATGTTGTCCTGCATTGGCTGGATCTGGTCTTGCAACCGGCCTCACGTCCACCCCAGTAGCAGTGTCCCAAAGCTCATATGTGCTTAGGATCGTCTTCATCTTGAACTTCCAGAGTGGATAGTTAGAGCCGTCCAACTTTCCGCTTTCGCTGAACGGTGGGATTCGCAGTCTTGCGGGCTGGGCCGTCTCTCACAATCTGCTCGCAAACAGAAACACACTACCAAATCTTCTTGCTAGAGTCCAGGCTCTGATACCATGTAAGAAAATAATACAACGTATGTGCTCAACAAATAACAGGATCTCGTACGCAAGAGAGAAAACAAGATAGTATGGAGAATCAAAAATTTAATTGCTGTAGAATTGATACAATAGATGGCGCTGCCTCCCAACCGTGCGCTCCTGTGAAAGAAGCTTTGATGGCATGCTGGAAACAGTAGAAGACGGAGGCTGGATGCTAAGGAATCAGGGTTGCTATAGCCAGTGATAAAATGGGCTTCACGGGCTTGCTCTTATATAGCCACCAGTCGTAGTCGGTTAGGCTCAATTGGGTGACCGACCCAATCCGCCCAAAACGGTCGACTGGGGGTCAGTCCTGAAATAGGCCACCGACCATGCGATAGAACCGATGTGCAAAATAGAGCAACTAACCTACGGTGTCCGTTCGGCCCACAACCATCCGGGATCATCTAGGACTCCAAACGGGCCTCGGAACCCGAGAGTGGGCTGCCCCGGGAAATGCTCCGTCTACCCTCAATGCGGTCAGTCATGGGATGTCTTCCCGCACTTGCATGTAGCCTAGTTGGCGGTGTGCCAACTCTATCTGAAGCCATCCAGCCATCACGCCACACATGGCCCCCATTTGGTGTCCAAACTAGGACCTACCGGATAACCGAGCTACTCAAATGCCTTCTCCTCATATGGGGGGCTTACAAGTAGAGTTAGCTGGTTCCCGCATAGTTACACGAGAGTCGAGCATTGATATTTAACATTTTTTACATCTCCATGAAATAAGTTCTACTGTAACCAAATATAAATTTGCAAGAAATCATGGCAAAGTCTGGTCATTAATAAGGAAATCACTGGCACACTATGTGGCTCCCAAAGTCAAGGTCATGAACAGATATATCGATCGTGGCTGGTACTTCACGGTAGGAGAAAATGCACGTTGTTTTTTGTCGGTCACTCAGAAACATGTTTCAAGCTCAAAATATAGTATAGAGGCAATAAGGACTGCTGGCATGGTCACAAAGATAGATGGAAGTTATGTGCATTATATGTGTGTGTGTGTGTGTGTGTGTGTGTGTGTGTGTATGTGTGTACACACACACATACATATACATACATACATACATACATATATATATATATATATAATATACTATACTATATATTTTGTATCATAATATATATTAAATAATATTATGCACTCTCTCTCTCTCTCTCTCTCTCTCTCTCTCTTCACACACACACACATTATATATAAAAATATATTTAAATATATTTATATTAATATATAATGTGTATGTATATATATATATATATGTATATATTTATTTATTTATATTTATATTTATATATTTATATATATGTTTATAGTTATATATTATGCAATATTTTTATTATAATATTATAATATATCTAAATAATATATTTATGAATATTATTTAATATATAACATAATAAAATATATATTAATATATTATAGGCACTCGCGAGCTGCATGTTTGCCTCGCTCGCAGCGCGTCGCCACGTGGTGCTCCTACGCATCTGCTTCGTGTGTCTCGTATAGCTTCGCACGCTCAATCACGCACCTTGTGATTGCTCCTCGTAATCCGTAATCCTGATGACTCCTCTCCTCGTAGTCCAAAGTCCTCACAGTCCACAATCTGCACCAAATCTGCACCAATTATAGTCCACATTCTTCCTCTCCTCGTGTCCTCCTCACAATCCGCAACAGTCACAATCTGCCTCCCACCATTTATTACTTCCCCCTCGAATTTATAAAACCCCCCTCTCTCTTTTGTCCTCTCTCAAACTCTCTGTTTGTCTGTCTATGTACATGCCACCTCAGCTTCTATGCTCTGCCCTGCTGCTGCTTCTCGTGGCGGGCTCCACGTGTCATACTCCTACGCTCAACTCCTCCCGAAGCTCCTCATAACCTCCTAATAACTACCACGTTGGTAGGCTAGGGAAAATTCACCACGTGTCAGACTCTTGTGCCTCCCGCCGTCCTTAAGAAGTAAGATTTGTTTCTACTCATACCAATTGTTCCTTTTCTCACAACCACCTTGCTTCCTCTACGACAGGAGAACAAATTACCAATTAGCATTCACTGGGATAATATCAAACCATAGTCACTGTCCACACATTGCATTCAATATTGCTTTTCAACATTCACATGCTCATGCCTTAGTTTGCACCCTCACTTCACATGCTTTTTTCTTTCTCACAAAATAAATATATTACCTTCCTCTCGCCTTGATCCACAATCCTCACAGTCCTTGATTATAAGGTTTACTCTTCATGAAGATTATGATGTTGTTCTTTATTTATGGGGTTTACTCTTCATGGGGGTTATTCCCTTCTCATTTATTGAGACTTCTTGAACCAACATTCTTCCTCATCATGGAAAGGTTTGTCACACAACCTTTCATCATCCACAATGCATAGAGCATGAACTGTCAAATTCTAATGCAACAAACATGCAAACACATATAAAGAATAACCTTCTTGAAGACAATTTCACTATTGTCTCTTTTTGTTATGAGAACATATTCACTTACATTTTTTACATTACTCAACAACGACATCGGATGTGTGTTGACCTAGATCTAGAAGTATTAGCATTTCACTTGTTTGTTATGAGAACCATCTTTTATGTAGGCACAAAGGCCCACCAAACATCTCATGGGGAGAGCTTTCCCTCCACCTTATGTATTCAATCCCACCTCAAGTGTGGACCCCCATGATAAAAATAGAAGGACGTGGAGAAAGACACCACGACCTTGAGGGACCTTAAGCATGTAGGACTTGCCTCCAACCTCTGAGTCCTTGACTCACCATGCTAAAACTCCTATAGTTGATGGATGCTCGAATACCCATAATAGGCATCTTGAGCAAAAAACTACACAATGGGCACCACTCCCTCAACCTACAAGACATCGAGATCACATATAGCTGACTCTTTGGAAATCCAAGCAAGAGTATATACACAAAAGAATATGAACTTGGAACTAAAAGGATCAAAGAGCTCATGCGTAACCAGCTTGTGATGGGCATGTTGCTTCCTTCCATCTACATCAATTTGAAATTCATCTGGAATTTCTATCCTTTCTTAAGGAGGGATGAGAGAGCACATCCTCACGCAAGGATGGCCACTCATATGTTCCTTCTTGGAGCAAAATGCTTCCTTCCATGCTCTACATCAATTTGAAATTCATCTGGAATTTCTATCCTTTCTTAAGGAGGGATGAGAGAACACATCCTCACGTAAGGATTTCCTTCTTGGAGCAAAATGTAAAACAATATTCAATGCCTGCAAGTCACAATGAACCCACATATGTTGTGTAACTCAACAAGCCATTAAACAAGAGCACGCACAATATCTATGATAGCATCTATTTATCCAAAGTTTTGCCCACCTAATCATTGCTATACAACCACTATAAGACAACTATAAAAAGTCTTGCTATGTTGCCCAATTGATCATTGCTATACATCTATAAAAAACCTTTCAATTTTTACCTCAAAACTATACAGCCACAAATATAAACATCCTCACCAAGGCAACATAGGCTACATTATCCAATATGTACTTTTCTAGTTTTTGCAAAAGCACATACGTTTTGGGTGTTAGCCCCATGAAAGCGCTTTTCTTTAAGGTACAACTACTCAAGCAACCCCAACCATCCTATACTCATTTTAAAAGTTCTCATAAGCGCCCCACTCCCAAGCCAATTACATATCTATAAACAAAACCATCTTTAAATTTATAGTAATGTGATCACCTTGTCGACATGCGGAATCAACGCGAATCACATGACTAGTGCAACCTCTAAATTTAGGAGATTAGCATATCCATACACAGTTGACACTTGGTAAATGTCATCATTTATTATGTGCTTACTCATTCTTGCAAAACTCGAGTCCTATAGATGCGCATATAAGCACGATTCACATGGCTAGTCTATCACAATCATTTCAATCATTAACTCTCAACCCAATCAATTTAAAAAAGCCTGACCTCTCATCCCTCATACCCATTACGAGAATTAGTACTACTACTGCCCCATTCCTCCCTAATGACAACAAAACTGAGAAGCAACATGCATGATGCGTTTCTCATGCCTCTTATCCGAAGCTATGTTGAGAAGCAATACCACAATAGACAACTCTGACAAACACACTAACAATCTTAAAAGGTACAGATTACTTCACGTTGCTCACTTCTTGTTGAGTCGAAGATCACACATGCACATGCATGCACACGCGCATGCACATTAGACTATAATACCTATGCTCCCTCCCCTCCCCTTGTCTCTCACACAAAAGCTCAAAATTTTGCTAGCCCACTTAACAAGTATGAAGCCCTTCATAGAAACTTCTCCATATCAATTGGCCAAATAGCTTACCCCCTTTTTCTTCCACTCCCTCACCACTTTCTTGTCCCTTCATTGGGATCTTCTATTTATCTTGCAAAACATGTCTTTAAAGTGTCGTCTCAATTTGTGGCTGACCTGTTCCTATCATCTACCTTCGAGAGCTCTTGTGTAGCTTATTGCTAGACATATAACGGACGCATTAGCAATCAGCCCAAGCCTTTCTGTGATCCCATGATAGCATGGCTTTCTCGTGGCTTCCTCTCCATGGAGGATGCCCGCACACTTCAATAAGAACTGACACCAGCTACATGGGTTTTTGCACGTTTCAAGTTTCTTTCAACGTTAATCCAGATAATGGCTCCTAACTGCATTTTTATGACTTGTCCTACATTTGTTCAATCCATAACCCCCACACAACTGAAACTTCTGTAAGGACATCCACTCCTGAAGTAAAGGAGAGACACTCAATTTTTGTATCCTACCAAACTAGTCCCAAAGAAATGGCGGTACTGAATGGCTCTTTTCATCCCCAGTAGTGAGCTAATTCAAACTCAACATTATGGGCTGGGAAGATCAACATGCAGGAAAAATGGACACTACCAAAAATGAAATTGTTCATTTAAATGTACCTACCTCTGCACTCTGACCACAAAGCTGCTAATGCTTCTTAGTCCAAATCAACATTAAAAAATCAGCCAGGTTCTAGCTTTTCATATGCACAGCCCTTTCGGACGAACCAAATGGCATTGTTGCACACCACACTGTCATAGGGGATATAACAGCATTCGCTTCCTTTTTATAATTTCAAGGATCAGGGCAATCGTATTACCAGGCATTAACCTGTGGCACGATTCTTCCCAGTTTCCAAATCAGTACTCTAACGTCACAGGAAGCTTTTCAGTTTCAGAAGAGAAGTGTCTTCTTCCTACATGCTGCTTTCAAAGATTTGGTCTCTATACACAAGCGATATTGACAGTCATTCAGCAACGCTTCAGCAAACAGCACAACTCTCATGTGAACACACAACCACAAATGCCGCACCTGGAAATTGAACATGTTAGTTCACTACCGAAAGCAAAACACAAAAATCAGAAACTCAGCAGATTAACCATTGCACCTGCGTACATAAGGATTCATATACAAAAGCAGGACCCCTACACAGAGCACTAGAGACCTGCTGAAAATCAAACAAGTTAGCGCAATATATAAACAGCATCACCATCAATCTACCCAGTAGAAAAATAAAACTTTGTGAATGTATCCAAAAGTAGAGGGAAAACAATGAAATAAATACACCATGCGTACAAACCAAAAATCCTCTTAACACAAAGATAGGACGGTTAGCTAGGAGCAAAGTTGCACGCTCTGCAAGTTCTTTTAGCGTCATGTCAAAAGAGCAGGAAAAACTTACCTGAGGACGGTTAGCTAGGAGCAAAGTTGCACGCTCTCATGTCAAAAGAGCAGGAAAAGTCAAAGACAGAAGTCTGACATCAGCTAACATTTTATTACCCGTATATGGTGGTCTCGTATGAGTCTCTGTACAAGGTTCTTGTAGGAGAGCATTTGTAAGCGAACCCTTTTGTAGAAACAAACAAAATGAAAAGACGCAATATCTATACTTTTGGATTAAAAAGGACTTAAAGACCCCTGCCACAAACCCAATTGACGGAGCAGCTAGGTAGCCCTCGGTTTGCACTATAGGCAAATATACGTATCATCATAGTTGGATTCACATACGTAAGGGCAGGGCACAGTTATCTTTGCCTGAAAGGTAAATGAGCAGGTATCTGAGACAGGCTTAATATGAAGGACAGAAGTACTATCTAAGCGTGAATGGAAACTGCACAAGATTCTAAGGTGTAATGATCACGGGCTTTTCTGTTTTTTTGGTTCGTGAAGGTGCAACAGACTTCAACCTTGTAGAGTCTGCAAGGCAGGAAAGCCAACAGATCAGAGGGTAGGGAAACGAGGGCATGCAGCAAGTTTTGAAGACTGGACACAGCTTCACTTCAGGGGAGAAGGTATGACCAAGCCATTGTTGAGAGCTCGATTCCATGCTTCACCCTGTGTTACCGTCCTTACCGCCTTAACCAATTCAGAAACCCACCGTGTCGCCTGCTTCTTTCTCCACTTCCAGAACCAGAACTCCTGCTTGTTTGTTCCATGGAGAGCCTCGAGTGACGATGCGAACCGCCTGACAAAAGCTCCAACATATCTCTATCCATGTCACTTCCTCTCCCCCTAGGATTAAAGCTTGAGCTTGTTGACGCCCAATCACGCGCTTCCGCATCGTCATCTGGTCCATCTTCCTGCCTCCCAACCCCCCACACCGTAACTGTGCGAACGCGAATTCCAAGCCCTGGAATTCCGATAATAGCCAAGCCCACCTCACTTCCACCTTCGCCACGATCCCCCGTGGTTCGCCTGGGATTGCTTACCGAAACAATCCCCTCACTGCTTCGCGGTTGGCTCTGGCTCGACTGCTCCGAGGGCATTTCGTGCCGGCATATCGGGCATGAGCTATGCATCTCTAGCCACGGCAGAATGCAGTCAGAATGGTAAAAGTGCTTGCATGGCATCTGCCGCAGCATTTCTTCAACTTCGAATGCCTCCGTGCACACAGCACAATGGGTGTCATCGGACTCGAGATGTTGCTTAGTAAATTTAACAGTGGGCATGGCTTCCACGGCGGTCTTCAACGCAGGAGCTGACCCATGCCTCCCACCATCCCTTTCGGATAACTGCTGAATGAGCGCTTCCAAACCATTACCCAAGAGGAAATCCCCCGAATCAACGAACCTTCTTGAACCAACCGCTTCATCGTCATCATCCCACTCCCCTCTCCTAGACAGAAATCCTCGAAGGCCACCCGGAAAATCAAGCATATCCTGGCTATCACGCCCACCCTCTCCGAGACGAAGGCTCAAAAGCGTCTCTCGACGCCGGGAGGGGGGGGGACTGAGAGCGGAGATAACGTCCAGGAGGCGGGACCGAGAGTCGGAGGCGCCGCGACGCTGCAATCGTCGACGGAGGAATTCGCGATGGTCACCGTCATCATCAGCGAGCAAGAGAGCAGAGGGGAGGGAATCGAGGCCATCGATTTCCTCAACGAAGCCATCACAGCAGAGGGGGCAGAGGGGGTCAGAGGCGACGGGCAAACGGACACGACAGCGGCACTGGTGGCAATAAGCAGAGGAAGTCATGACAAGAGGAGGAGGGAGGAGCTTACTACAGGGGAAGAAGCAGGAGAGGGCTGGCAAGGGAGTACTGAGAGAGGAAGGAGGGGAGGCAAGGAGACTGTATAAGGAGAGCGGGATCGACAGGAGGTCAAAAGGAAGGAGACAGGAAGTAGGGAAAACGCGTTTGTAGAGAAGAAGAGATTCTTGAGTACTCAAGCCACAGAGCATTCAAAATTTGAAAGCAGATGATGTGATTCTGTGCCCAACAGAAATTGCGAACATATATGATGTGAGAAGTAATCCTGATCTAGCCAGAGGAGGAGGAAACAACAAAATGATTTGATTCTGTGCCCGCAAGAAAGAAACTCTAATGTGTGAACGAAGAACACAAGCCAAGCCAGAGGAGGAGAAATAATGTGATTCTTCTTTGCCCCACAAGAAGGATGGAAGTTTTGCAAAGTGATTCTAAAATTCTTTGCCTTCCACTGAGAAAGTGGTGAACTCTAAATTCTAACTCTAATTTGTAGTGTTGTGTATTCCAAGCTTAATTCAATGCAACCTTGTCTTTTTGAAGAAATCCTTGAGGATTCCAAAGTCTTCAGACTCCAAAGCATCAAAGATTCAACAGTAAAAACTCTTGAATTGTTCAAAGTTTACTGCAAAGACATATATTTCAGTACCCCGTTATCGTCCTTGAGTGCCTAACCATAATGACCACGACTTATCGTCTACCTCATTTTTCGTATCTTTTTTATTCCCTCCTTTTTGGCCATATCGCTCTTCCATTTCGCCTTTTTCAATTTTATTATTATCTCCCTTTATACTCGTCGGCTTTCCCTTCGCCTGTTTATTTTTTCTTGATTTTTTGTACCCCCTTAGGCCCCACGCGCTTTCACAAAAAAACTCTTCAAGTCTATGCCCCTGTATATATCATAATAATTTTGATTGAGAAGAACTATGTGCCTTCCCCCTTGGCTCAATAATTCTCCACCTCCCCTCCACTCCGCCAATGAGCTCAGTCTTGCTGCTCGTGCAATGTGGACTAAATTTTTCAATCTGTCGCCGCCTCCACATGACAAATTCGCTGCACCTCTCGCTCATGCAACAAGAGGAAATTCCCCAAAAATCAAGATCATTTACCAATGCACTACATCTCGCTACTCGTGCAATGGGAGGAAATTTCCAGGAATGAGAATCAAGAGAGTTGCCCCTCAGAGCTTGTTTCTATAATTTCTGTGCCGTCTTTTTCAAATTTTTGAGTATTTTTTCTGAAGCGATCCCTCAAATCTTATCCTCTCCACTATGTCCCACACTCATTATGGATGTGAGCTATGGTACCCCAAGTGTCAATCTCTAGTTGACAAGATAGCACAACCACTCACTTGGGTTAGGTAACTCATAAAGTAGCTTAAACAAATAGTAAACTAATATCTTCCAATGGTTATGAGAGGGTTGAAATGGGAGGAGAGGAGAGGGAAGAAAAGAAAATAAAGGTGAATCCATATGGGCAAAGGAGGATGAGGAGAGAGGTAACAAAGAGGGGTCGAGGAAGGGGTAGGGAGGGGGGTTTTTGAATGTAACCTATGGTTGTACCATGCCACCCCAAGTGGCAATCTCTCGTTTGACAAAATAAAATAACCACTCACTTTGTGTTAGGCAAATTATAGAGAAGCTCAAACAAATAGTAAAATATTATCTTCCAATAGTTATGAGAGGGTCAAAATGGGAGCAGAGGAGAGGGAAGAAAAGCAAATAAAGGTGAATGTAGATAAATAAGAGGAGGATGAGGAGAGAGGTAAAAGAGGGGGTGGGGGGAGGTGCAATATATTAAGGGCGCGAGGTTCTAATAGTTAGAGAGGGGGAGTGAATCCTTTTGTGCTACTTTTAATAAAGGTGAGTGTCCTACTTTAACAAACATGGTGTCCTTTTCTGATTAGAGCTTCAAACAAATGTCCCATTTGACACAATGTGACTTCCCATCTGGACGGCAGCAAAAATTCCATCATACTAATTAAAAGATCAGCACTTTTTGCTGGCCTTTCATAGTGATTTGCGTTGCGATGGAGGGGACTTGGAGCTTCATGCTCTTCCAACAGTAGTTGCAAGCACACCTAAAACTAGGCCTGAACCCGAAACATTGAACCTTGAATCCATCATTAATATAATAAAGTGCCACCTAATAATTATCTACCACCTCATCTAGTACTACTATTTTGGTCTCCATTGACCAAGTAGTGTATTTAGAGGCTAAGAACAATATAGCTCGGCCAACTGCTGCCAGCCCCTCTACTTTAGCCTTTGGCAAAGAATCCTAGACCATCGCGCTAATCAAATATGGTTTGAGAGATTTGGGTTCCTAAGTTCCTCAGACCCAGAGGTGGGGAGACCCTTTCTTGTTATTAGGAATGGAATGCCCCACTGCTTGCAGCATCGGTTGAGGGCGATTAGCCAATTTTTGTTTTTGGTCTTCTTTTAGGGCTTGACTAGCCCATATAATACAATCAACATTTTCTTTCTTTGTTTTTTTTAAATTAAAAAAGACCAATCTAGCCAAACTATCATCCCATGGCCTTACTAACAAAAAAATACTTTGTTCCCTCTTAAGGATGGCATGGTGGAAAAACCTATTAAAACCTAGCTACTGTGGTGGAAAAGCACACTAGGTATGGAAATAGATAGCCAAAAAGATGAGAATAAATTCAAACAAGGTAATCAATGTGATTTGACAATTGCCATCATACATGAATTACATGTTAGGTTGGTACAATATTATTATGTAGATTAAGCCCACATTTGAGTAACTATTGATATTCAAAAAAATAGAGCCTTGAATTTTGCCCTCATTTTGCCTCATTGTCAAAGCCCTTTAGCAACACCCAAAACACAACTTTTTCATCTTTCAAAAAAAGAAAATCCCATTAGTTAGTTCATTGAAGTGAGGGGAGGTAGAGGCCCCTCCCCCCGCCCAGACAACCTCCACCATCCAATCATATAATGGGAAATTTTCCCTTTCCATGGCTAACTGAATGGCCTTGGGGTTAGCAGTAGGGGTTACTAGACCTAGGCAACTTCTGAAGGGTTTTTCAATTCATGTATTATTTGGGCATTCCTCACAGATCGTTGCTGGGTGAAATGCAAGCCTAGGAGTAGATTTATAATGCCCAAAATAAAGGAGTTGTAATTAATTCATCAAGCCAAATTTGAATATAAGTATAACAAGCTAATGAATATACGTTAAATAATTAGAAGGGTATGCCTGAGAATAAGTCACGTGTAGACTATATAAATAGGGGGTTGACCCCAAAAAGAAGTCATAAAGTATGAATGAAAAACATATATAATTGTGGGGGTGCACCCAGGAATAAGTCATGTTAGAAGTGGAAGGAAAGTGGGGGCTCCCAAAATTAATGGGACGTGTGGTTAAGGGGTTAAGCCATATTATGAATGGGGAAAAGAAAAGGGATGGTGTACTCTCAAGGCCTAATTTGAAAGCATACAACCACCCTTAGTCACATGTCCTTTGCATGCAAAGTATTCACATATGATCCCTCACACACCAAGCCTGAATATGCCTTCCATGCAACAAAATATGGAATTAAACATAGCACGTGGATAGATCACTCCAAATTCCACACCTACTTTGATGAGTAAAACCCTCATCCATGCAGCCCATGATGGATAATTTATAATGATATTCTAATGATGTAAAAATTGAACTCAACAAAGAGGAGAAATCACATCAAGATAACCCATCCAATGAGGTGACATCAAAAGAGATTGATCAATCAGCCATCTTTGAACATAAAGTATAACAAACGAAATGAATATACATTATATAATTAGTAGGGTATGCCCAAGAATAAGTCATGTGTACAATATATACCTAGGGAGGTTGTTCCCTAGAAGAATTCATAAAGTATGGACGTCAAACTACATAAATGTACGTTATATAGTCATGGGGGTGTGCCCAAGAATAAGTTATGTTAGAAGTAGAAGGGAATATGGGGATCCTCACAATTGAGGGGGTGTGTGGTCAAGTGGTTAAGCCGTATGAATGGGGGAAAGTAAAGGGATGGTGTCCTCAAGGCCTAATTTGAAAGCATAGAGCCACCCTTAGTCACATGCCTTTTCAATGCACAATATTCACATATGATCCCTCACAGATCAAGCTTGGATATGCCTTCCATGCATTTGGGGGATGCACTACTAAGAAATTCTAGGTATCACGTGCATTCAAGGGATATTTAAAAAACCCCTCAAATGAAAGCTTTTCCCCAACAAAACCACCCCTCTTTACTTATGAACTAACGGTTTTTTTCCTAAAGTTGAATTTAAAAACCCCTCTTGTTATTGTAAATTTTTCCCCAAAAGTGGGATTAAAATATCCCTTCTTTTGAATGCATGTGGTACACTAAAATTTTTGGAGGTGAACCCCCCAAGTCAATGCAACAATACATGGAATCAAACGTAGCACCTTGAAGAGCACTTACTTTGATGAGAAAAATCCTTATCCATGTAGCCCATGATGGCTAATTTACAATTATATTTATTGATGTAAAGATTGAACTCAACAAAGAGAAGTCACATCAAGATAACCCCACCAATTAGGTGAGATCAAAAGAAATTAAAATAAGCCTAAGATTAACCACAAATAAATCATATCACATGTAACCACCCTCAATTAGTGTCTATCCATTACATTAGTCAGCTTGCTTGCATCCTTGGCTAAAGTAAGTTAACATTCACATTGCTTGATAGTCAAAATGCTCTTCTAGTTGCAAGATTATATCAATGCAAAACTCTCATGTGAAGGCATTTGGGCACTTGAGATTAAACAAGAGATAGTAAGTTACATGTACGTTTCTACACGTTTCAAGATTATATTAGTAAAAAAATTTAATGCTTAAAGTATACTCAAGGGGCTCTTTTGTATGTGAAAGACTACATGAATGCTTAACTTTTCCATTTCACATTCAATAGGGCTCTCTTTGCGATGATGTCATTTCCCCCCATATAATGGAGGTTTTTGCTATACATATTGTTATCATTATTTAAAGGCCAAGTTCTTGAAAAGGATCTAGTAGAATTTAGTAAGAAGGATGTATTTCTAGACCTTAATAATCTCTAGCAACAAAAGAGCAAAACAACTAGGATGAGGGAGCTCAAGAATCAATTGAGTAATGCGCACGACAAAGTGGCATTGAGGTCTTGGTTGATGAGTGGATTGACCATGGGACCTGACCTATGCAACATGTGGATAATGTACCCAACAACAAGAATGTATGAAAGAAGCTGCCCATGCTAGGAGTGGAGAGCGGTTAAGACGAAGAAGTGAAAATGGTAAAAAAGGACACCAAGATTGAAAACAGAAGCTCAAGAAGCTGCTCAAAGAAATGGGCATTCGAGGCAACCTTGAGAAGGGAGAGACCTGCTGTCACAAGTGCAAAATAAATGGCCACATAGCAAGTGAGTGTTACTCGAGCCTATTTTGCAACATTACAATCATCGGACCATAACACTAAAGATTCCTAGTATAATAGGTCCCAACATCCATCGAGTGGTGCAAGAGCCAACGAAGGCCTATCAAGGAAAATGAACAAAGATGAACAGTACAACATGCTACTTTCATGGGAAGAAAGGGCACAAAAAAAGCCAAAGCCTTCTATGAAAAAATGCTAGAAAAGGTTGTTGGAAAAGCCACCAATTTCTGCCTTATGGTAGCCTCAAAATGCACCAGCTATGGGGGTTCCACTCCCCACCCCATAGCCATGCAGAGACTCACCCACATCCAACAAAACGCCATGGTGAGATAGTGGGAGAGGGGCTCATTATTTTTATATATTCAAGGCAACTCATATGTCATCTTTGCATTATCCCTCATCTTCCACGTGTCCAATGCATGCACTAAGGGCCTTTTAGCCCCCCATTTTTCCATTAATACATATTACCACAACGTACCACGAGGGGGGCTAGGAACACACACAGGCTCCAAAGGCCCCTAATTTCCAACACCCCCCCCTAAACACCACAAGAGAACTAACCAGCCAATAAATACTGAACACCCACCAAGAGCCAGATCAGCCATAGAAACTTGACCACCCACACATAGAGTTGGGTCAGATAATAATGCAGACCATCAATTCATCATTCACAAGATACGCCATCAAAGTATGGACTAGCACACTATAGCCGAAGCACCTGCACGCTGTGACTTCCCACAAGTGCGCAATCACCCAGCCAAAATAGTCGTCCAACACAGTCAGGACAGATTGCCACCCACAACACTCACATGGGTCATTGCATCCCACACAGATGCGCAGTCTTCAATGCATGTTGTAACCGCTACCGCCATCGTGAATAGAAGTTTTGTGCTTATACAGTTGTACGCTTCTCGCATAGAGGATACCTTGTGTATAGACCTTGCGAATTTCATGCTAGTGTGCATTAGTCTCCATTAAGACCGAGGCGCTATTGTTGTACATCACACACGGCAACTTCCAAGGGAGGCTGGTCTATGAAGTCATTGTCATGGTGATGGAGGACATACTTTGCAAGGGTAGGAGAAGAAACTATGACAATGGGTATACTCTCAAGTTTGATGAAGATGATGGGACCATAGCGTTGTGAGAGCTTAAAGACAATGTGCTGGGGATTGGAATTTTGGAGGAGGTGGAGGTGGCCAATATGCCATGAAGTGCATGTGTCGATCACACACAGTACGCAAGCCTGCACTTGCTCTGATACCATGTTGGAAAAGCCACAAGTTGCTACCATGTGGTAGCCTTGGAATGCATCGGGTAACGAGGATCCCACCCCATAGCCATGCAGAGCCTCTCCCAAATCCCACACAAAAGGCCATTAGGATAGTGGGAGAGTGGCTCATTATCTTTATATATTCAAGGCAAGTCATATGTCATCTGTGCATATGAGATTTGTATCCCTCATCTTCCACATGTCCCATGCATGCACTAAGGGCCTTATAATCCCTGATTTTTCCATTAATCCATATTACACCAAGGTACCGGGGTTAGTCACACAACAAGGCCCAAAGACCCACAATTTAACAACAAAGGTAGGTACAATGATGACCACACACTCTAAGCAGGCATTGTAATCACCGAACTAGATTCTAAGGTGGTCATAGGATGATAAGGTCTGGCCAAGACCAAATAGCCCAAAACAAGACAACCCCATTTCTAATGGAGTAAAGAAAAGAAGACAACAACAAAAATATAATCAATAATTGAAGGAAAAAGAACCACTCATTGAAGTGGCACCCAAGTTAGCTCAACAACCAGAGGAGCAACTGGAAGAAGACTGATCAAGGGAGGGCAACAAACCCTTGAAGGAAGAAAAAGAAGATAGCCACATAATGGAGGAGACAAAGATGATTTGAAGTGGCACAAGTTCAAGGAGCTTAATGTCATGATAACCAATGGCCAACCAATGGATCTCCCTGGGACTACATGAAATTCTTTTAGAGTCCAGTCTTGACCAATGACCCATATCCACATTTGAATCATAATGTGAAGGGCGTGGTGATTGATGGAGGCTTGGGTGTGAACATAATATCGGACAAAGTTTGGGAAAGGCTAAAGCTAAATGAATTGAAGCATACATCATCTAAAATATGAATGGCAGACCAAAGTTTTTTCATGCCAGTGGGCATGCTAAATGATGCCTCCATCAAAAGAAATGGATCATGCTTCATTGTGACCTTCATCATGGTGAAGATGGAGTACGAAGGTGAGTACACGATGCTATCAGTATGGCCATGGCTAAAGGATGTGATTCATAATGGGGGAGGAGATCCTGACAATAACCCATTAGGAGAAGTAACTGCAAATTTTGATAGGTAAAGACACAATTAAGAAAGAATGCAAGCTCAATGGTTTGGAGGTAGAGGAAGACTATGCCTCAAACATTGAAGAAAAGCTACTTGAACATTGTTACAGTTGCCTACATGCGTCTCAAGAGCCATTAAAGGGTTTTTTCAAAGAGCTTCATCAAAGACAGAGAAGGACAACTAAAAGTCCACGAATAATGGATAGATCATCAAAGGCCAATTGATTCAAGAAATCAATGTGGGGTCAAACGAGAAACCAAATATGATTTAGATAAACAATGAGCTACCCACCAAATTCCTCAAAGCCATAGAAGTAGTCTTCAAGGAGTACAAGGATGTTATCACATGGGAGTACAAAGATTTGGTGGATATCCCATCAAAATTGATTAAACACCAAATCCCTTTCATTCCAAATGTGAACCCATTTGGCAACAAAGGTACCAAATGAACCCTAACTATGCCAAGTTGGTGAATATTGAGATAGAACAATTGCTGAAGGCACGGCTTATCTATCAGGTGGAGTGAAGCAATTGGTCATTTCTGGCGTAATCGGTGGTGGAGGAGGTAGAGGGTCTAGGACGGGTGGTGGCAACCGGGGGTTTTGAGCCCTATATGGCTCTTGTATATTAGCTGAGGGGGCTCCTTGTATAGCTAGCTGACCCTGATTATATTGGTTTGGTAGTGTGGGCAAGGTCAAGGGTTGCCTCTATGGATACATGGGCTAGGGAATAGCCTTAGGGTACCGACATTGCGATGTCTCATGATTTCCCCATCTTGCCAGTCTAACCTTAAGGCAAGGCACTCATTTGTAGGGTGGTTACCGGTGCAAAGGCTATGTGAAAGTGCATGGACCAAGCTCTCCTATGGACCCTAATCCCTCAAATGAGATAATATGTCCCAGTAACCTCCCTTGAGTAGCTCTAATGGTGCATTTATCAGGGTTGAGATTGCCATTTGCATCATTGACCCTTTGGAAGGCCAACCTAACCTTCATGACATGCTCCTTATGTGCTAAGAATATACAAAAATCATCTAAAAACACCTCCAAGAAAACCCCCAAATAAGAAGAGGTTAGGGAAACCTTTGAACATTTCTAGGAACTCATCTTTCTCACTCAGAGTGAGGTCTGGAGAAAGCATGGATTCAAGCTATTGAGCACTAGCTGTTACCTTTTTCTTGGGTGGTGGGGTCGGAGACACCCCCATCATGTAAACTTCTTCCTCTAAGGACTCCTCCCCCCCGTCTAAATCTTCCATTGACTCAGACACTGAGGATGAGAGAGTATCACTGTCTTGCTCCTCTTCTTCTTCTAGTTCAGTGGCACCTGGCTGCACTGGGATCTTCTCCTTTGAAGCACCAAAAGACATGTGTCCTATCTTCCAATAGCTGACTGTATCACTCTTTCTCAACCACGGTCTCCCAAGTATGGCTAGGTAACTCTTGCATGTATCTTCAATGTCTACTACATAAAAATTGATGGTGGTGGTCAACCCATTGACAGTGATGAGCAAATCCTCAATGACTCCCATGGTGGCAAGTCATTGACCATCTGCTACCTTGATTTGAGTGGAGGAATGCCTTGTGCATTTCAGATTCAACTTCTTCATGATACGGGGCACCATGATATTACATGTGGCTCCCCCATCAACACAACTTTTGATATGGCAATTATCTATGATGACATCTATTGTATGCGGGTGCCGATCAACATCTTGAAAGATAGAAGAAATCTCTCATACCTTTCCCTTTTTCTTGCTCCTCCTTGTTGAGAGCCCTTTCTATAGCTCACGTCTCACCTTAGGGCTTAATGCTATTAGTTGAGGAAGCGTGATGCTCAAAGACTGATGAGCAAGGGCCTAAACAACCGAATAGTCTTCTTTTCCTGAGCCCATAGGGAAATCCGAGAGCAACCACTTACTCCTGCAAGATCTTTTAGCCTTCTCTGTTGGTGGGTCTATCATCTCACCATTTGGGGGCTCTGAGAAGGACACTTTCTTCCTGGGGTGGCCCGATTCATGGTTTGGAGAGGGGTCCGAGGTGGTACAACTTCTCTTCCCAAGGTCAAGGACCTCTACGTCAGAATCCTCGGTGCCTGATTCACCTAGAAGATTCACCCTTGGAATATTGGGACATTTGGTGCGATAATGACCCTTTTGGCAGCACTTGTAGCACACAACATTGGCACGTTCTCTTGGAGGGCGATTGGCTTGATTTATGATGCCCACCATCTCAAGCCAAAGATCATTCAGGGCCTTGGCAAGGTCATTGTCTCCGGGTACTTTAGCAGGAGGGGCCGGGGGAGTAGGAAGGAGGGGGCTTGTGGGCGAGGCTGGGGAAATCTTCTAGGCAGAGGGTGAGGATATACACCTTGTTGAGGGTAAGCATCTAAGGGAGGACCATACATTTCAGGTGGAGGCGATGGATACATCCCTGATGGGGGGTGGGGGTATGCCCCTGAGTTGGACCCCCTAGGTTGTTGCAAGAATTGAGGGGGTTGTTGAAGGACAACCATCTTCTTTGAAGCGGGGTCAGACTGAACATTGTCAAACTTTTGAGAAATCTCTTGTGCTCACACCATGGTCTCTGGATTCTCCCATTTAAGCTTGAGGCAGAATTCATCACTTGCTCCTGCTACAAGGTAGTCCAGCACTGCTGAGTCATTCCAGCTTGAAATCCGACGTTGTCCTTCTGCGTGGCAATTAAACGGTCCAGGAGTATAGTCGCTCGATCTACATATTGACACATCGTCTCACCTTCTGACTGCTTCAGGTTTGCCACCTACAAGTACACATTCTCTGGCTCCTCTTCTTTGCCGAAACACTCAATCATAGTTGCTATCAACCTCAGCCAACTTTGGCGAACACATTCTCGGCCTGCTTCTCATACCACACTTGAGCCAAACCCTCTAGAAATGTGGGAAGAACCAACAACCATCTATCTTCAGTAAGAAAGTTGAGAGAAACACAATGGCGCTTGAAGGCCACAAGATAGTCATTTGGATTTTCTTCAAATCAACCACAGAACACAGGAATGTCAACCATGCTTAGAAAAGAGGAGGGGATCAAAGAATACAATGGAGGAGGTAAGAAAATACAAGATTATGTATTGACAATAGAGAGTGGAATTTGAAAATGGAAGTGCAGGGACGAGACTTCTAGAAAGAAAATGTAAGCTGGAAACGGAGTATTGGGAGTGGTGCAATATTCCATACAGGAAGAGTCGATGGTGAAGAAGAGTTCATAAACAACTTTTATAGTTGACATCATTGCGGAAGATTGGGGGTACAGCATCACATCAAGTTGTTCATCAAAGCAAAGAGGAAAGCCATTACCATGGTAAGAAGATGCAAGGCTTACACATCACCTTCCGAATCCTCAAGCTCTTGTAGTCTCCATGAGATTTCTTCTAGCAGGGTGAGGTTCGGCATTTCTGTTCCTTTGAAGAGGTATCTCCTTTTGATTCATAGGATGCTCATGCTAGTGAGTCGGCGATGCTATTCTGAGTTCTTGGAATATGCTTCACTTGAATCTCTTCAAAGTTTTGACAAAGCTGAGTAGCCTATTGATGGTGGCCTATCAAGGCTTCAGTTCTCACTTTCCACTCACCGCTCACTTGTCTGCATACCAATTGTGAGTCGCCTCATACCTCTAGTTGAGTGATTTTATGTTCTTTCACTTTTTGCAAGCCAAAAATGAGTGCAAAGTATTCAGCCTGATTGCAAGTGTCTACTGCCATGGGGCTACCATACAAAAACTTTTCTCCATCGGGTGAAGTCAAGGTCACTCCTACCCCTGCTGCTTTTGTCGAAGGTCTATAAGCACCATCAAAGTGTAAGACCCAAGCCAACGTCATATGAGCACCAAGACACGTACACCCCAAGTCTCCCGATAATCTAGGATTGGGAGGATGAGTTGATGAGGGGATGCCAAAACCTCAGCAAGGCATTTTGCCCCAAACAAGCTCATAATTTTATGTTGAAAATTCACTTTGTGTCCAAGCAAAATTACCATATGAAGTTCATGATACAGAACAAAAGGTTGATTAGGAACAAACGCGTTTTGAGGACGGAACATCTTAACCATATAAATGCATGTTATTACATAAGAATTCGGTGAACCCTAGCTCCTTAGCATAATCCTAGTAATAGCTCCTTGGCTTTTCGTGGATCTTGACCTTTTTCTTGAACACTCTTTTCTTCCTGACCTTCAAAGGGACAGAGTTAGATGAACAACTAGATTTTGGCATTTTGTCAGCCGCTTGAGAGAATTCTCTAGAAGAGACTCACTTTTCACGTGTCTTCTCCACCTAGGAGGAAAACTTTCTAATTCTAACCAGCCAATCGTGAAGAGCCCATAGAACTAAACACTTCTCCTTTTTGCGACATCGAGAAATTCCACCTCATTGCTATTTCCAAATAACAAGATGCTGGTGTGCTACAATTTTTAATGCCGATTTCTTGCAGTATTCATATATCATGCCATATAGATATGTCGAGTTGCTAGACACCGATCCATCCATTGCAAGACAGCCAAGAAGATTCATTTTTTTAATAGTTCATTTTAACTTTCGAAAGATTGGGTAACCGTCTTGATGTGCAAGACTTCTACGCCAATGTCACTAGTAATGATCCTATCAATTGGAGTGCTTAGCATGAAACCTACAAGATATCAACCCTCTAAAGGTTTTCAAGTCCAAACTTATAAATGTTTCTTGTGACAATGGTTTCAGGAATTTTCCCCCCTATGAATCTCTCTTCTTAGCCTTGATATGAATCCCCCCTTCCTTGTTGTATTTGATAGCACCCTTGTGACAAATTTTGTAAAAGAAAACCTAGATTTGCAGCAGGCAACCTTTCTCTTATGGAGCATGTAACTACTAGCTCAAAGTTGAACCTTAATTGTAGTATTTTATCAAATTTTAAAGGGAAAAAATGAATGAGTAAAATGGTGGACATGAGATGCAACACAAGGTCCATTACGACCCGATCCTCCCTGCAAAAGGTGAACCATCCTTCATTAGAAAATTTGAGCCCTAGGTACCTAGTTTCTAGCCTCCAAGCCTTGAAGGGCAAAGAAATGAATAGATGAACTTTGAGGAAAGTAATCTTCCACACACAAGGGTCCCTCTTTCGATTTTATACTCCACTTGGGTATGAGCCCCAGAAGCCACTCCCTCCCCTATGGGTGCATCCTATAGGTTGGTGCCAAATGTGAACATACCTATGCCAAGGCCCACACTGGTGCAGCTACTATAACCAAGCCCAACATGTATACCGGCTCCAGCTCTTGTTAGTCCAAGACTAGCTAACACAATACCTACATAGCCTATAACATTTTATAATCTAGCCCAAAGGCCACCCAATTATGGCACTGTGCTAGCCCCTCAAGTACCTTTGCCTATACCATAGACTGTACTTACAGATGAGGCTATGAGGATCCTAGTACAAGCATTAGGAAGGGGGGCACACTACCAACTTTTGTGGGGAGAGATGCTAGTGCTTCCAGGAGCAGTCCAATCACCATCTCCAATCTCATTACCAAATTCCTAGGAGAGGGAGACTTGGTGTCCCATGTCAAAAGGTTCCGAGTGGGACATTGGTGACTTAGATAATGTCAATGATTTTGGGCTGAGCTTGATGGTGTGAAGGAAGGCTAGTGGTATAGGGCTCTAAGTGCAGAAGAGAAAATCAACTAGGAGATGCTTAGAAAAGCATTCATAGTGGGATTCGCCCCCACTGGTCGCAAATGGAGCCCTTTCAACTAGTTATGTGAGGTCAAGCAAAAGGCATAGGAGACATTATGGGAATATATTGCAAGGAATAGACACTTGAGTTCCCACTACAAGCCTCATGAGAGGATGAGCAATGAATGCTTATTGCCATGCTTCCTCATTAGGTTAAGGGATGCTAAGCTACAAGACCATCTCATTACCCTGAACCCCATGTCATTTGAGTTGTGTAGCAAGACCACTGTACTCTTGGATGCCAACATGAAGGACAAGGCCATCTTGAAAAGTCTCCCGTAGCTTCATTGGAGGTGCCCCACATGGGCAAGACTATTAGTACATGTGAGACTAAGGAGGCAACTCCAATTCCTAAGGGTGCGAGTATTAATGAAAGAGCCACTGATCTTCATAGTCGAGTGGCTCAACAACCCTACAAATTTTAAGGAGGGCTCAAGCAACCCTCATATGTGTCCTAGGAGAGAGAATGTTTGGTGTAGCCTATTGAGAGTTGTGGTTCTATGAGCACATGTAGAGCAAAGGTATCAGTAAAGGGCAAGCTGCCACATGGCATGAGGAGATATCCCACATGTGAGCATGCATATGGATGTAAGTACCCATTCTTATAATTAGAGTAGATTAGGGTCTATAGGAGAGCTCGATCCATGTGCTTTCACATGGTACCAGAGCTTAGGTCCTATATTTCCTAGATTGGTCTCTATTCTTTTATTCTGTGTGAGGAAGAGGAGTCTCCATCGTTCAATCGAGGAGAGGTTCAGCCATCTCCTAGCCAATCTACAAGCAAGGCCCATTCCTCTCTGTGAGACTTGACCATCTACAAGCACGCAGCCAACCATCTTCAAAGGAACCAAGGCAATCATGTATGCAATAGCAGGGCCAAGCCTACAACTACCTACTGTAGCAAGGGAGAATCGACAGCCCAAGCGAATCCATAGCTAGAATGGCCTCACGATGCAAGAATTTTCAAAACGGCCTTCGCAACCACTCCACTAACGGGCCTCTCCAAATGAGCGCAACTCCCAGCCTCTAAGCTTCTACAATGACCAATCAAGCTGCCTACATGACCAAGGTGCACCCGCATCTCCAATGAATAACTAGTCTCATGGCTCCTTCAATGCGCCTCACGCCCCCGTCTATGCCTCTCCAAGTGTGCTCAGCTCCTCAATAGTGCCTCTGATGAAACGATGCCAACTCTAATAGCTGTGTGAATCGACACTCCTACAAGCAGACATACGACATCAAACAAAGCCTAGCGCTAGCTCCATGCAGTAACGCCTCCAAAGGCTAAGCTCCATCTACAAGTAGCCTCCAACAGTAATGATGCCCACATCTCCGCTGTCGTCGTGCAACATCCTTGTAGCTTGAAAGCTTTTCTACAAAGGCTAACAACCTTAGGACACATGGAATTTCTATGTCATCATCCATGTGGCAGATAAGACTCAATCCTGGTCTGGTTAACTTAACCCACCATGGTTAGAGTTAGGGTTAGTTATGCCACATTAGCATGCATAGTCAGTAGTGCCACCCAAGCACAGTCCCTTTGTAAGCATAGTCCTGCATGCAGCATATGAACCCCTGAACCACATCATCAATTGGACCCCTCTTCTTCATAAAACTTCGACAAGCCGTAACTTCCAATCCAAAAAGAATTTGAACACGCTCTAAAAAGGAAAAGTGATCATCTTTTTGAGCTCTACACGCTTATTAAGTTAATTTTGTTGTATGCAATTAGACACTAACATATTCAAGAGTTTCTTCAATTGGTAAGCCCATTGCAATGGCAATATGTACCCCAACTATTGAGAAGTTCATCGGGGAAGGATTTCACACTTCGTCTACACAAATGAGGTATCTCTTGATGCATTAAGTGACTACAGAGACTGAAGAACAAACCAAATTGTCACCATTGCAAGAACAATTGGACACAAGGAAGAAGATTGCAAATTGAAAAACCAACAGGTCAACTACATGGACAGCCATGAGCAGAATGACAAAAACAACATGTATTGAGAAGCAAAAGCCTTTCCACCTTTAGCCTATATTCTTATAATCAAACTTGACCACCTAAGAGTAGCCATGTAAGCACCCAGGGGAGGATTTGATCTTGTAACTCACATCTAACCACCTTGCAGTAGCCAAAGGATCATGGCACCAAGGAGACGTGTTGAGAGTTGTGGTGCCATGAGCACATGTAGAGCAAAGGTATGAGTAAAGGGCAAGCTATCACATGGCATGGAGGAGATATCCTACATGTGAGCATGCATATGGATGTAAATACCCACTCCTATAAAAGGGAGGTTCATTTGAAGCAATATCAATCAAGCACTTTGCACTATCTCAAGATTCTCTTTATGAATCTAAGCTAATCTATCTTGGAACCGAGTTGACTTGAGTTATAGATCATGATCACTCTTAGGATTCATCCACCTTAGATAAGTGTTATCATTAGAGTAGTGCGAGAAGATAGAAGCTATTCTCAAGCTCTCCCCACCAATAACCAAACATCAGGTACGCTCATTTGTCAATCTAATAGGATACTATCGCCACTTCATTGATCAATATGCTGCTTTGACGGTACCCATGACTATGCTATTAAAAGATGGGGTTGATTTCTCTTGGGATGAGGATTGTGATCATGGGTTTGTACAAATCAAGAGTGCTCTGGCTTCAGAACCCATTCTACGCAATCCTGATTAGTTAAAGACTTTCTATATCAATCCTAGGTTTGGTGAGCACACTCTGGCGGGTATTCTTCTCCAGCAAGGGAGGATCGGTTCATGTATCTCGTTTGATTTGCTTCTCGACAATTGCTCAAAACTGAACAACGCTACTTTGAGGCTGACAAGCATGCCTTTGTTGTGTTCTGCATTGAGAAATTTAAGCATTATGTGGCTGGAAAGTCCTTCATTATAATCTCTAGAAATGCTCTTGCAAAGCAAGTTCTTCAATGACCAAATCCCATGGGCTGGTTGGCCAAATGGTTGGCAATTTTATAGAAATATGATTTTCTTTCAAAATTGTAAAAGGGCATTGTTCCAACTTGAAGAATGCTTTGATTGATTTAGAGGAGTGCCTCAATGTAACCCTTGTAGCAGCCATAGAAGTTGGGGATCCATGGTATGGTGGTATCTACAAGATTCTGACCGCTTTCTTCTTTCCTCCGGAAAGTACTAGCTATGAGAGAAAAAAGATTCATAGAGATAGTAGGTGCTACACTCTCTTTGATGGGGTGTTGTACCGTCAAGGCATAGATGGGGTACTAAGATGGGCCATTGACGCAGATGTACCTAAGGTATTGAAGCATTATCATGATGGATTTTGTGGAGAACACTATGCTGGTGACTATACAGCTAAGAAGATTTTACATGTTGGGTCCTATTGGCTGACCTTGTTCAAGGATGTCACTATGTATTGCAAAACTTGTAAACCATGCCAATTATTTGGTAGGAAGGATTTGCATCCTGGGCAACATCATGCAGTGATGACCATCCATTTGTTTTAGAAGTGGGATTTTGTCGGGCCCCTGTCCATGATTGCTCGCAAAAAGAAGTATCTTTTGGTAGCCACTTAGTATGTCACTAAGTGGGCTGAAGCTATTGCCCTCCCCACTGCAAATGGTAAGGCAGTTTCAAATTTCATATTTGAACATATCTGCACAAGGTTTGGGACACCCATGGAAATAGTATCTGACCATGGGATTCCATTCTTAAATGAAGCAGTGGAGTTGCTCATGGATTGCATGGGTATTGATCATCGCACTTCTAGCATCTATTATGCAGCATCCATGGGACAAATGGAGCAGACCAATGGCCTCCTTCATAAATCCATGGGGAAAATGGCCACAGGGTATAGGAGCCAATGGGATCAGAAGGTCACTGAAGCCGTGTGGGCTTACAACATCACCCATAAAACATCTATAGGTCACACTCCTTTTGAGTTGGTGTACGGTACTGAGGTAGTTTTACCACTAGAGATAGAGATTCCGGCCTTGAGATTTGGCACAAGAACAGAGGATGATAGAAGATGAACATGTAGAGGCCAGGTTGGTACAACTTGAGAAGTTAGATGAAACTCGACGCCTTGCACTACATCAAATAGAGATCCAAAAGAATTGACAAATTCCCACTTGGATGCTAAGATTCGCAAGGGATGGGAAAGACACTTTGCTAAGTGGGATGTTGTGCTATGCTTTGATAATATATTGGACCACCAAATGGATAAAAAGTTCCTTCCACTGTGGACCGGTCCATACAAAGTCATCAAAGAACATAGCAATGGGTCTGTACAAGTTCAAGAGCTGCATGGGCCATATGGCAAGAAGGTGATCAACAAGCGTTATCTCAAGACGTTCTTTGTGCGTGATGGTCCCAGGCATGGAAATGTTGTGCATTCCCTGTGTGGGGGGGGGGAACTATTATGGATAAATTTGACCAAGGTAAAAGGCATAAATATGTGTGTGTGCTTGTATGTGTGGCAATAGTGTAATAAAATATGGCGTGCATAGGGCCCAGGGTTGAGGTGGCAGGGCATGACCATGTGCCACCCTTCCATGTAAGAGGACCCATAGGTGTGTTGTACATAATCCATGGTAGTAATATTATAAAATGTTAAGGTGGCATAGTTCCTCTATGTGCCACCCCTCCACCTAGGCGGTCCCATGCATGCATTTAGTGAGACATGGCCCAAGGACCACGGGAGAAGTAATATAAAATAGGTGGAGATGGATATTGTATTGGATGATTCCCTCCATGTAGGATAGGCCCATTGGGGGGGGGGTGTAGATAGTCCAAGAATGCAAGTTAAATAATGGGGGAAGTAGGATGAGGTGACAAGATTCCTTGTGCCAACCCTCCACTTGTCCTCCTAGATGTTTGGATGTATAATAAAATTGAGAAGAGAGCAAGGGAGTATCTTAGACTTGGGATATGGGGTTTGATTTATGTAAAAAAATGAGGCAAAGGGTTGTCGCACACAATTGAGAGTGTGTACCCACCTAGCCCACATGGGATATTCCTCCACACACACCATGCATGTGGGAGGATGCATTTATTGGGAGAGACCCTCTCTCTTGGCTATAAAAGGAGGGGGCTATTCCTTGATGGGGCATGCTCATTCTTGTAAAGACACCATGCTAGTACTTTGATTTCCCCCATCCTCCCTTTCAAATAAAGCATGACTCTCTTCCCTTGATGTCTCCATCTCTACATTCCACCTCCCATCATGTACATGCTCCTCTTCCCCCTCTCCCTTCCTGTTTGTGCCATGGTCTCCCTCTTCATTCCCACCCCTATTCATCCCTTTTCCCCACCCATGTTAATGCTTCTCCCCTCACGTTCCCTTTCCCCCATGGCCCTCGAGCATCGCCATGCCTAGCGTCTAGCCTCATGCCTTGATTTCTTTTCTAGTTAATAGCACACACGCACGTGTGTACACACACACACACACACACACACACACACATATAGTCACCCACCAAAAATAGGCATTCTATGCATCTTCGGATAGTGAGGACACCATCAGTGGGGCAGTGCATGAGCTAACAGGTCTCTTAGCTTCCCTACTACTGTCAATCTATTGCACCTACTTTTCCCAACATTGTTAAATTCGGGTGTCCCCATATCTTTACCTTCTTAATACTGTACTATCACATCATTTTGATAGTGATATGAAGTGATAACGAACACTTTGATCAAGATT
Source organism: Dipteris shenzhenensis (assembly GCF_047967505.1). Classification (NCBI taxonomy): domain Eukaryota; kingdom Viridiplantae; phylum Streptophyta; class Polypodiopsida; order Gleicheniales; family Dipteridaceae; genus Dipteris; species Dipteris shenzhenensis. The sequence continues at coordinate 19,870,830 of NC_141621.1, forward strand.
TATTCACTTGTGTGTTGATTTCTTGTGGGTTTTCATTTCTTGTTTTCCCTTTCATTGTGTTGATTTCTTGCTAGTATGGAATGTGGACATTCATTTAAATGTACAAGGGAAAATGTTCCATTGGAGAATCCATTAAAGTGAATAGGGGATAACGTCCCTTATTGTTAAAAATGATATGTGCAAGTTTGCATATGTAAGACAAGTCCCTCTTGCAGTCTCTACATGTTCTGTAGTGATGACAAAAGATTGCTTAGCACAAGGTTAGATAAGTCTATGCTTGTATAATTGCATAGAAGAAAATGTTTCAAGTGTTGAACTACATGTACATGGGACAACAGCCAAAGAGATGGTGAAAGATCCTTCGTTTGAACTTCATGTACATGGGATAGTGGTCAAAGAGACGGTGAAACTTCCTTCATTTAAGAAGTGCATTCCTTATAGTTTGAACTCTAGGGGGGGAAAAGGAAAGTTTGATAGCACATCGATGCACCATCAAACATGCCTTTTTTGCTCTTGATTTTTTATGTGATGTTTTGGCAGCCTTCTTAAGAAAATTGTAGATAAAATCTCCTACTGCATGAGTCATAATACTCTGTATTGGTCTCCTTCATTGTTTACATCTTGTTATGGTCATAGCAACCTATAGCTCACAACAATGCAATCATTCTGGCAACTTGTAGCTCACTCCAATGTGATCACTCTTGCAAGTTGTAGCTCACTGCATACATACTCATTCTATGTTTTCATTTCCATTGAGACAAGATGACTACCAGTTTGGACAAAATCATGGCTTTATAACTTCCAAACAAGGCTGAGATATGAGTCTTTCAACTCTACTATCAGAGAAGCTTTCAGCCTATGTTGACCATGCAAGGCAAAACAAAAAGAGGCCACTTGATACCTCAGTGGTATGCTATTAACTACCTCTTTCTCGGATAGTGTCAAGTGATGTTATGTGTTAATTTTTAAATCGATCAGTCTCAATTTTACACACATGAGAAGATATACACTACCTTTATGTAGAATGTTGCCTACTTACACTACTACTTCCATAGTTTAAATGCCTCAAAACTTGACAATTGTGTCCATCTTCAATGGATTGGTTAGTGGTATGCTCTTTGGTTGATGCTTTATTGCATAGATACATCAAATGTCTTTACATAGGATGGAAAAAGCTAACACAAAGATACTATAGACCATGTCATATCTTTGTTACCCTACTTGGGGGATATTAGCAGCAATAGTTTGTCAAAGAATAGTTACACAAGCTTCCACATTGCAAAGAACATGCAATCTATCTTGCAAGTTATGTGGTATGTGAATGAAAGCTTGACTGGTGCTGTTATCTTCTCATTACACTACATGAAGCATAAGTGGAAGAGATCTATTGTAGTCTATGTGGTTCCTTTACAATCATGCTAAACAAGCTAGGGTTCTCTTTATTGTGTGTGTTGTGCTTGTATTTCTTAAATTTTAAAAACATTTATGTGTCATAGGAGTACTCAAACAAGAGAGTTTGGAGAATGCATCTAGTGAAAGTGTGACTTATGAAAGTTGAATTTGTCTTTAAAAACACCCAATATGAAAGGGAAATGGTTTTCTTGATGTTCCTTCTATTTACTTGCTTTTATTTAATCTTGCTTATTATTGGTTTTGGAAATGCTCCTAAGTAGTATGAGCAATTCTAAGGTTAAAAGTGTTATGTTCATTATTGTTGATTAGTCAAGATGTACTGAGCTTTCTTGGTTTTTATTTGCTTAAGATTATGAAAGAGTATGAAGATACGATTCTATATGAGATGAATTAATAAAAGATTATCATGACTCATCATTGCTATGGTGATGATAAGGTCCTAGTGCAAACAATCTATTGGTATTGAGTACTCATAGGAGGCATCAAGTTTGGTTCAGCAAAGTGATCCTTAGATGGATGGTGTAGCCTTTTCCTTGGACGAACAAGATCAATTGAAGGGAGACATACACCTATTCATCCTCCATTGGATGAGGTAAGTGATTGAGATTTGCTTTATGGATTATTTGTAAAGAATAAGGGAGAGAGATAGGAGACTCAAGTTCAGCTTTCTTCACAACACACAAAAGAGAGAGGACACAAGGTTGGAGGGTGAAGCCTTTCTTCACTTTTGCACACAACAACAATACAATAGAAGAGGGAAATACCCTATATGTCAAACCCTAGAATACGTGGTTCATATGTGAACCCAAACCAAAAACATACGTGGTAGTCTAACTACACCACGAGTACAACTAACATAGGCGGTGACATAAATGATAGTCATCCAGGAGATATATCGGGGGTAGAGCTTGATATCTCAACACTCCCCCTCAAGCTCAAATCCATCTCATGTACACCAAGCAAGCTCCTAAATCTGCGAAGCTTCTCAGTACCCAATGCCTTCGTAAAAATATCAGCCACCTGCTCCTCAGTGCTGACATAGACAAGATCAATCTCACCAGCTAGAACCTTCTCTCTCACAAAGTGATAATGCACCTCAATGTGCTTCGTTCTAGCATGATAAACTGGGTTATTAGCAAGCATGATGCTGCTAATGTTGTCACAATGAATGACAACTGCTGCATGAATTGACTGTCCCATATCTGCAAGTAGCTTCCGTAACCAAGCTACCTCACATGCAGCCATTGCTGCACCCCTGTACTCAGCCTCTGTGCTTGACAAGGCAACTGTTGGCTGCTTCTTGCTGCTCCAACTGATTGCACCACTCCCAAGGGAAAACATAAAACCACTAGTAGATCTTCTGTCTGAGACACTACCAGCCCAGTCAGCATCTGTGTATCCATGTACCTGTAATGCACACCCAGCTTCATAAAACAGTCCATAATGCAATGTGGACTTCACATACCGCAGTATGCGCCTAGCCGCATCCAAATGTGGCTTCCTCGGTGCCTGCATAAACTGACTCACCAGCCCCACAGCATAGCTCAAATCTGGTCTGGTTATAGTCATGTAAATCAAGCTACCTACTATGCGCCTGTACATAGTAATATCTTCAAGAAGCTCACCTGTCTCTGCATTGAGCTTCACATTCTGCTCCAATGGAACAGAGATAGGCTTACAGCCTGTCATCCCATATTTGGATAGCATGTCCAAACCGTATTGCCTTTGCAACAGCCATATCCCACTCGGGGATCTAATAACCTCAATGCCCAAGAAGTAATGCAGCTCTCCCAAATCCTTCATCTCAAATTTCTGCTTCAACAACAGCTTCACTTCATTAATGTCTGCATCACTATCACCTGTAATAATCAAGTCATCAACATAGATGACTACAAGCACAATCCCTCTGTTTGTCCTTTTCACATAAAGTGAAAAATCTGAATTGGAAATCTGAAATCCAATAGTGACAAGATATTGCCCTATCTTGTCTGACCATGCCCTCGGCGCCTGTTTTAAGCCATACAAGGCTTTGTGCAACTTGCATACAAAATCGGGGTGTGAATTATCCTCATAACCTTCTGGCTGCATCATATAAACCTCTTCCTGCAAATCACCATGCAAGAAGGCATTTTTCACATCCATCTGATGCAAAGACCATCCCTTTGCAGCAGCCATAGCAATTACTGCTCTTACGGTTGCCATCCTTGCAACTGGGCTGAAAGTTTCCTCATAGTCAATTCCATATGTCTACACAAAACCTTTGGCAACCAATCTTGCCTTGTACCTGCTAACAGACCCATCAGCATTGTGCTTTACTTTGTAAACCCACTTGCAGCCAATAGCCTTCTTATCATGAGGCAAAGGCATCAAATCCCAAGTGTGGTTTGCATCCAAGGCAGCCATCTCTTCATCCATAGCTGCTTCCCAATTTTTATGCCCTGCTGCATCCTCAAAACATGTGGGCTCTGGCTCCTCTAGAACCTTGACCATATAAGCATAGTGATGTGCTGTATACCCATCATATCTCAGCCTGTCAACTGGATACTTAATACGAGTGGACCTCCGTACAACTGGATCAGTTGCAGGAGTCTTTAAATCATGCCTGCTTTTCCTTACACCAGGTGTAACAATAGAAGGAATCCCAAGTTCCTCATCAAGGCTCATTTCAGAGCCGCTTGACTCTCCATCAACATGAGAGCTACCAGCAGACACATCAAACACTAGAGCATGGTCTACTTTTTCTTTTCCCTTATGTGATACCTGCACAACACTATCAGGGCTGCCATGTGACGATTCACTAGATCTCAATCTCCCTGTCCATGCATTAGATCCACTAGTAGAGGACTCTCTGGGTCCACTCAAGGCTTGAGATTGCTACTCTGCATTTATTGCAGCATTCCCATTTCCTACATCTGCATCTCCTACCATAACAGTTGGTGCATACCAGCTGCTCATTTCATCAAAAACAACATCTCTGCTCACTTGCATTTTGCGGGTGGAAGGGTTATAACAGCGATACCCTTTCTGGTGCAGAGCATATCCAATAAAGATGCATTTTTCTGCCTTTGGATCCAGCTTTGTTCTCTTCTCATCAGGAACATGAACATAAGCTATGCAACCAAATACCTTCAAGTGAGAAATATCTGGTTTTTGGCTTGTATACATTTCTTCAGGCATCATGCCATGGACAGCTGCAGTGGGGGTTCTGTTCATAATATAAACAGCAGTTGCTACAGCTTCAGCCCAAAAATAATCAGGCATGTTTTTCTCATTTAGGATCGCCCGTCCTACTTCTGCAATATGCCTGTTCTTCCTTTCTGCAACCCCATTCTGCTGAGGGGTAGACCTGCATGAGTACTTCCTTTGAATTCCCTGTTCTTTTAGATATTCACAAAATTCTTCTGAAAAGTACTCTCCCCCTCCATCAGATCTTAGCACTTTAATATGCACACCTTTCTCTTTTTCAACCATGGCCTTAAAAGCCTTGAAATGGCTGAACACTTCACTTTTGTGCTTCATAAAATAAATCCACACCTTCCTAGTGTAGTCATCAATAAATGTCACATAATAATGGCATCCACCAATAGAAGCAGCTTTGGTTGTCCAAACATCTGAATGGATCACTTCCAAAGGTCTTCTGCTCACCTTAGCATTTTTGGAAAATGCATGTCTGGCCTGCTTACCCATTTGGCATGCTTCACATACCTTTTGCATTCCCTCAACTCTGAATTTAGGCAAACCTGCAACAATGTTTTTCGTTTGCATAGATTTCAGTCTTTGTATATTCACGTGCCCAATGCGCTTGTGCCATATCTCAATATCTGCAATGACACCTCTCCCATGCGCAAACATAGCAGCTTTCACCTCAGGCATATCAACATCCAAGGTGAACATTCTGCCATTTTTGTTGCCTTTTGCAGCCAAGCGGCACTTATTTTTCAAGTCCTCAACAAAGCATCCATCAGGATTAAATCTAACCTGCAGACCTTGCTCAACCATCTGGCCAACTGAAACCAGGTTCTTAGTGATTTTTGGAACATGAAGTACATCTGCCAAGTACTTCGTTTTGCCATCCTGCATAACAACACTTTACCAACCTGCGTAATTGGGTGCGCAGTATCATCACCTGTTTCAACATAACCTAGCTTATCCAAATTTCTAACATCATGAAACCACTCACCATGACTGGTCATGTGGTTAGAGGCACCTGAATCAACATACCAAACATCATTGCAAGCTGCAGCATCTCCTGACATGGAGTTAACCATATGCTGCATCACAAAAAGGTGCTCATTTCTGTCGTCACCATGCCCACTTGATGATGCATAGTTGCTTTGCTGCAACTTCCCACTTTTGATGTCATTCTGCTTTTTATAGCATGTATTCTCCTTGTGTCCAGGCTTTCCACAATAATAGCATTCTGTGCTACTATTTACTTGCTGGTTCCTTTGCCATGAACCACGGCCTCTTTGGCTCCCCCTGCCTCTAGAACTACCACGTCCTCCTCCATAGGATTGGTTTTCCTGTTGTTGCTGTTGGTTCTGATTCCCTGCACGGCCACTAAAACGGCCTCTTCCTCTACCTCTGCCTCTACCTGTATTCGAGTAGAAAGCAGTCTCTTGAGAAGTTGAGGTGGCTGAACCACCATTCCTTTGCTCTTCACTCAGCAAGAGAGCAATAAGTTCCTGAAAATCAGGGAATCTTTCACGGACTCCAATGGATGTCCGAAACTGTGCATAATCTTTCCCAAGACCATTCAAGGTCACGGACACTAAGTCCTCATCATCAACAGGTGCTCCAATGGAGGCAAGAGAATCTGCAAGGCCTTTCACCTTCAAGGAATACTCATTTATATTCAGATTTTTCCTTTGCACTTGTGCAACTCCTGCTTTAGCTGCATCTTTCGTGCTTTGGTATTTGTGCTATACAGCTTCACCAATGTATCCCATGCCTCCTTAGACGTCTCTAGATCTTGTATATGCACAATCATAGAATCTAAAATGCTAACAGACAGCCAATACAGGCATTTTCTGGCTTTTTCATGCCATTCTTTAAAGGCCTTCAATTCAGTAGGAGTGGGAGCAGCACCCAAAACTGGTTCTGCAGTTTCACCACTGATGTACTCCCAAACTCCCTTTCCCATAAGGAAGTTTGTCATCCTGAACTTCCATGCTTGGAAGTTTTTCTTGTCAAGCTTCTCACTGACAATGGTAGACAGATTCTTAGACATTTTACAAATCACGAATTGCAACAGCAACCTGTAAACACAGCAAATGCCTCACAAGGGCAAATAGCAAAACTTCTGCAAAAAGCCTCACAGGGGCAGATCTGCAACACTGACGAAAGTGGTATTTCACCACACAGTCACTTCCTAGTGACGATTTTGCATCAACAGGCAACAGGCATGAATCTGCAACTCCCAATATCTCTGCACACAGGCATACGATGCAATTTCTGTGGCACCTTTCCACCGACTAGCCGTGCAATGGTCGCACAACGAAAAACAGGGCCTTTTTTTGAGTGCCTGCGAAGAACTTCCGCCTTCAAAACGGACCCCGAAACGGCCTCAAATCAAAAAAATAAAGTCACACCGTGAAGGGCCTCTCAATCTGAAACAGTGCACTCCTGCACTTCTGGCTGTGCTACCTGCAGAGATTTGCTCCCAAACTCGAAATAGGAGAGCAACACTGGTCCTCTTACCAAGACACCACAAACTTGGCTTGCTTTCTTGAGCTCCTTACCACGAACAAGGCTCTGATACCATGTAAAGAATAAGGGAGAGAGATAGGAGACTCAAGTTCAGCTTTCTTCACAACACACAAAAGAGAGAGGACACAAGGTTGGAGGGTGAAGCCTTTCTTCACTTTTGCACACAGCAACAATACAATAGAAGAGGGAAATACCCTATATGTCAAACCCTAGAATACGTGGTTCATATGTGAACCCAAACCAAAAACATACGTGGTAGTCTAACTACACCACGAGTACAACTAACATAGGCGGTGACATAAATGATAGTCATCCAGGAGATATATCGGGGGTAGAGCTTGATATCTCAACATTATTTGCTTCATTTTTTGATTGAAAGGAACCTAAATTAGAAATCCAAGAAAGAAACATGCAAAGAGTAGAACAAGTAAAGGGAATTTCAATTCCAAAAAAACCATATCAATCCATTTTTTGTCGATTCTAGTTATGTATTGTTGAATTTCAGCTTATGAATATCCTACCACCTTGAAAATTCTTTCACTAAATTCTTACGGTTGTGCTAGTATGATGTGCAGGCTGGTGTGCTCGACTTGTATGTTTTGTGTAGAGTTGGTAGCTCTCCTTATGTGCATGTTGATAGGGTGATGCTTGTGGATGACAAGGTATTTAGATTGAAATCTGATGTTCAAACATTGTACCTTCCACAATCGGAATGTTCTATTGCAAGTCCAAAGAACCCTTAGTGTGGAGGTTGGAAAGAAATTGGCTTGCTAATGCAATTCCTATTGGCTGCTTTTTGCAAAGAGGGAGGGGTGTTGTTTGATGTCTTTCTTGGGGTTGTAGTGGTAGCCTTGAGGTAGTTCAGAATGTAGGAGTTCATGTTGTCAGCATTGATTTTGACAAAGTTATGATAGAGTGGGTCAAACACCACAAGGATTAGTACACCACATGCTTAGAGTTTCCTTAGTTTTCATATTAAAAGCAAACTTTGCTTCATGGATTTCATATGTTTTGGTTTCACATGCTTATGTGCAGTCCTGGGTGAAATAAAATTTTTATCTAGATCAATTAATGATGAGTCTTTGTTGAAGTATGGTGAAGAGCCAGTAATTCCAAAGTTGTGGATTGGTGGGTTAAAATTTTGGAATTTTATATCATTTATTGGCAAGCATTCTCCACGGCATTGAAGACTTTAAGATTTTGATACTTTCAATTTTGTAGGACTTTGCAAAGGTAGAGGCATCCCACATGGCAAGTCATGAGGAGATCTATGATACACAGCCTATGAAGACAAAGAAGAGAAATCATTGTGTGTTTGAAGATGACATTGCTAGAGGATGATGCTTTTGAAGATGAACCATAGGGATACACGTGGACACTGTCCATTAGTACGACTGAGTGCAAGTATACTTTGTTTTTCTTGAGCTATTACATTTGTTGGAGGTTTTTTATTTCAAAGTAAGAATGGCTTTTGAACAGACAAATTTTGGGCATACAATAATCAAATGGATTAGAAATTATCATCTATTTGTGCTATGGGCTCTGTTTAGTGCTTTACTGATTGCATGAGTTATTAAATGAAAGAGTTATAGCTAGCCATAGCTGCGTGCACTCATATTCTTTTTTCTGTTGAATAATTAAGTTAATTGGAAGTTTTTCATTTCAAGTCAAGAATGGATTTTTTGTTGGTACAAAATTTTAGACTGAGTGCACTTACAATTTTCTTGTGCAACGATCCCTATGGTTGTAGTAAAATGTAAACGAGGGCAGAAATATGCCATTTGTTCTTCTTTAGAGCCATTTTCACTACCAGAGTAACAACAACAATAGTTTTGGCAATAATGGTACTACATTGTTAGTGGTGTCTCCAAAATACTAAAAAACACAAACACATATCCACTCCTGGCAATGGAAATGCTAGGGTTTGGTCTAGCCAATTTCGGAAGGAGGAAAAGATACTACAAAACATACAAAGAACTGAGACAACTACTTATAGAGTGGAAATGTTGCTAATAGTTTGTATTTTAGCAAATCACAACAACAACCCTATACAGGAGATGAAGATCATCTTATAACATCATCCGACTTCAGTCGGGTAATAGTCAGAAAAACAGACATATTTCAAAACATGATGTGGTTTATAAGGCCACTACTACTGGCTGTTAGGGATAGTTATAACCATCCCTACACTTACAAAATTATCCACTACTCACTAATGTAACTTCCCTTTACCAGGGGTGTACTAACCCTCCTTGGGTGAAGTCCACATGGGTGGAGAGGTCACCCTCAACACCTGGCATTCCTGATGGTAAAACTTTTTACAAAAAGTGGAAGACTCGAATCCTTACTGGAGATAGTCCATTAGATGGACCTTATGGTGTGGGTTGAGTTCAGATGTATTACTGCTGCCTTAGCAGTAGCAATGGGATCTGCTTCCTCTGTATCTTCCTTGCAGGTGTCATTCAAATCTGGTTCCTCCTCAATTTTTGCCTTTGCCTCTTCAAAATATGAAGTGGGGGCTAAGGCCTGGTTGGGGGTAGCTATGATTTCTATATCTTGATATTTCTCATATGTGAAAGTGGAATTCTTTGCAAACAACTGGGTGTACTGGCCTTGCTCTATTGCAACTGTCTTCTCTGGCTTTGTTATCAATTCATAAATTTTTGTCTTAGCATCCAGTGGCATCTGACTCTATTTGGCACTCTGTGTTGTAGCTTTGAGGGTTTCCAATCCTGTACCATGATTTCATAGGTGTAAGCAGCAGATGTAAATGCCTCTTATGGTTGCTGTGCAATGACAACAAAGTATTTTTTAAGATTGGGGACCACAGCACCTGAGATGTCTTTGCCAGTTGTGTCTTCATATCTGTGAGATCAGAGGAGCTTAAAAATATACCATCAACCTCCTCTACCATTTCCCTAAGTTTTTTATCAACTCCTAAGGCATTTATCCATTCTTTGAGTATAAGATTCTCAATATTCAAGTTGGAATGGGCTGCACCCATGCAATCCAACTGTAGAAAAATTTATGCTTCATTTCTTCCAACCACAAGTCGTGACAGTGGGTAGGCATTCTTTTTGGACTTTGACCTAGGCAGTGAGTTTGGAGACTTGCTTCTCTTGCATAGTTTTGTATTGTGCATATTCCCTCTTGACCTCCTCTAGCTCCAACTATGTGGAATGTAACTTTTTCTGCATGTCGGCTTGCTTCAGCATGTATTTGTGTCCATCTTTTTTATCCTTTATTAATTCCTGTACTTGCTGCTTCAGCTATTGCAAAGCTGAATTTTCCTCTGTTCATCAACATAGTCCTGTAAAACTTTGAGTGCACGTTTTGGCTCCATGCTGGCATGTACTCCTTCCATAGTCTCACTTTTCATCTTTTGTTTTGGGGATGCCTGCAAGTCATCCATTCTGTGAACAGGGGTGAATGGTTCGAAAGAGCTTCTAGAAGGTGTTGTAAGCAGTATGCTAGCAATGTTATCTTCTAGTTTGATCTAGCTCTCTAGCTTTTGAACCACAGATTTTGACCGAAGATTTAACTTGATCTCCTTGGAAGACTTTGGCTCTGCTAGTGTGGCTAGCAACTCTTCTCCTGCAAGAGGCATGTCCTAGAGACATTTCACCAAGGATTGATTGTAGTCAACAACCATAGTGGCTTCCTCCTTGGAGTATTGGGTCTCTTCTAGTGCTTGCAACATGACCCTCTTTGCCTTGTCCTCCTCATGCCTTTTTTCTTGCTTTGCTTTTGTGCACTCTTCACTGTACTGATGGACTTGTCAGCTCATTTCTTGCAGTATAGATTTGAGACAGGTGCATTTAATGTTGTACGACCCTATCGGGGGCCTTTGTACCCATCTAACCAAGAAATTTGAATAATATTACAATGAACGGCCCTATCTTTGAATGAACATTTGAGGCGCTCAAGTATTTTCTAACAATTTCACTCATCACTCGACAATGAAGCAGATATGCCCATGAAATCTTGGTTCCCTTCTCAGCTGCACTGAGAGTAGCATAGGAATCTGTGCTCATAGTGTTAGTCTTGATGAGCAACTGCATTATTTTGAGATACCAAACAAATTGCTATCGTCTCCACAAATCTTGAACATTATTGATGAAAAAGTAGTTCTTTTGTGTTTTCGGGGGGCAAACTCCTTCTGCATGTCAGAGTCGACATCTTTTTTGTAGACAACCTCCTCATTTATGATAGGAAGTTGAAAAACCTATGCAATAATCTCAAGGGAAAGCATGATATTTCCAGCGAGCATACCTCCGGTGCATTGGAAACTTTTGTATTGTGTGAGAGCATGCGAGGAAGCTTTCCATGATGCCCAGGGCAAGCTAGTGTATTGCAATAAGCCAATCTTTTTCAGCCATTTATGATGCTTTGACAAGTCCAATGATACCTTGAAATTTGCGAAGCTTGCTATAAGCATCTGCTTTTTCTGTGGTGGAAGTGGTGATTCGTCATCTGATTCTGTCTCATATGGATCTGAGATGTTGACAATCTTCTCCGCAGCAAGGATTTGGCATGGGCTTTTTCGAGCAGGGGTGGTGAGAGATCTTTTAGGAGCCATGGTTGCATCAAGGAGCATTGTTGTGCTTAAGAGTTGGAGGTTTGGGTCTAGCTCTTTTGCTGGGCTAGGAAATGTGAGGTGATGGCCTCATTTGGGTGCCATATGTAGAGGAGGCTCATAGGAAAAGCTTCAGTCAATCTAGTGTTGCAATGGATAGTCCATGAGTGGTGCATGCAACGAACTGGCAGTGGTTTTTGGCATGTGTGAGGGACTACTTATCATCTTTCATTTGGCACTGCAGGAGGTATGCTTGATGATGGTGTTCATTGGGGAGAGGTCAGGAGAATGGCTATCGTGGGGTGTGAGCCTCATGTGAGTGAACAGGCTTGTCGACAAGGGTCAGATTCATACCATGTACATCCTTTGGCTATCATGTTAGTACGGAGGATTGAGCATGCATGAGATAGATTCCTTTGTTGTCGAAGCAGGGTCAGGGTGCTATCAGAGACTCTTTTGTACATCGGAGCTATCTCAGATGGCGAAATAGTAGCTAGATCAGAGGCATAGTGTTCCCTTTTACATGAAGCAGAGCAAAAGTAGATGTCAGAGGTGGATGTGAGTCGGAGTGGGGTTAGATGGGATGAGTAATTTTGCACATGTCGGAGACCGTTCACCCACTCACAAGCACTTGTTGGATTGGCATCAGAATCGGACATGGTGGTTGGGGTCAGAGTGTACTTAGAGTGCTCAGTAGTTTGTGTTTATCCATCGGATTGGAGTCAGAGTTGGAGTCGAAGTCGTATCTTGCCTCGTTGGATGGTTGTCGGATGGCTGTTGGTGCTAGGCTCACCACAGTGGGCGATTCGTTTAAGTTTGGCATACCTGCACCACTTGTTGGATTGGACTGGTAGGGATTAGAGCATACCTAAATGTTTTTGTAGATGAAATAACATGCTTCATTTGTGTATGTTGGACTAGTGTGTGACTACAGAGTCTGTCAAATGCAACTCTGTCAATTTGAATAGTTGAAACATATATATTATCTTGATTGAAGTCTTTGCAGGTTTGCAGAGAGATTGTATTTATCTTTGCTTGAGTGGGATCAGGTCCAATATAAGTTGAGCTTGAAACCATTGACTGGTTTGTCAAATGCATTCCCATGAAGGTCAGCTAATTTGAAGGTACCTTGATAAAAAATTTCAAGCACCTTGAAGGGGCCATCATATCTGAGCTTGAACTTTCTTGGCATTTCCCCAACTTTGTGTTAAACATTAACATTAGATCACCTTTTTTGAATAATTTGAACTTGATGTTTCTATTAATCCATGATGCCCTCCTTTTTTGAATAATATCAACAGTATGTGAACTTGTGAGCCTATCCTCATCCAATTGTAGAAGTTGTTCTAAAATTGCATTGCTAGATTCTTCTGGGGATAAATCTATTATCTATTGCCACTCTCAAGCTACCTACAAGAAATGTCATGGGTAGTACTGCTTCACAGCCATACACCAACCTAAAAGATGTTAATCCAGTTGCAACCTTGTGTGTTGTTTTAAGTGCCCATAGTATTGAATCGAAGTGCTAATCCCAATCCTCGGGGTGATAAGACATTGTTCTTCTATAGACTTTTTTCATTAATTTGTTAGAGCTCTCAGCCTACCCATTGGCTTGTGGGTAATAGGCTGTAGACTTTTTATGCAACATCATGTGCATTCTTTTCATCTTCCTAATTGTTTTTTTAAGGAAATGGGTGCCTCTATCTGACACTAATTCAATAGGAACACCAAACCTAGTGACAATGTTGTGATAAAGGAAATGTGCCACAGTCCTAGCCTTGCATGTTGTGATAAAGAAAATATGCCATACTCCTAGCCTTGCATATTTTGAGTGCTGCATCTTCAACACATTTTGTACAATATTGCTACATCTTCAACCCATTTTGTACAATAGTCAGTGGCACCCAAAATATATCGATTACCTAAAAACTTTGCAGGAGGTTTAATGGGTCCAATAAAATCCAGTCCCCATTTCTGAAAAAGGTCCCAAGGGGAGAATTGGTTGATGGGGCATCCTATACTGTCTAGTGGTCTATCATCTCTTTGACATGGCAAACATGCTTTGGCCTAATTATGAGCATCTTTTAAAATTGTAGGCCACCATAAACCAACTTGCAAAATCTTCTTTTCTGTAATGTCTCCAGAAAAGTGTCCTCCTGCTGGTCCTCCATGGGCTTCAACTAGGATAGCTTTCTGCTCATGATCTTGGACACATCTTCTTATTACTTGGTCAATTCCTCTTCTATACAAAACACCAGCAATGACAAGGAAATGATTGCTTTGTAAAACAAGTTTCTTTCTCTGATCCCTAGATAATGTTTCAAGGATCAAACCATCAGTAAGAAAGAAGATCATTTTAACATACCAATTTGGTGGTTCTTCAATTCTTACCATGAAAATGCTTGCATTAGGAAGTTCATCTGGTATTCGTGTTGGAGCTTCTCTTGATAACAACTTGCTCAAGTAATTAGCAATTGCATATTGCTTTGCAGGCCTAAGTACAATGCCATAGTCAAATTCCTACAGCAAGAGCATCCATGTGGCCAATCTTCCTGTTAATTGTAGTTTATTCACTAGGTAAATGAGAGCTTGATGATCCACATGAAAATGCACTTTGTTTCCCAATAAATAATGTCTAAATTTGTGCAATGCATAGATAATTCCAAGTGCTTCCCTTTCTATCATTGCATCATTCTTTTCATGCTTGGTTAAGATTCTGCTGGCATAGTAGACTGGTCTGAACCACTTTGGTGTTTTTTGCTGCATAAGTACTGCACCTACTACTGCATCAGAAGCATCAATAAAAACCTCAAATGGAAGAGTCTAGTCAAGGGGTTGTAGTATAGGTGCTATCATCAACATTTTCTTCAAGATATTAAAAGCATATTGCTATGCATCACCCTAGATGTATGGCTCAGTTTCCCTTATGAGTTTTGTGAGAGGATAGAAGATGTCAGTTAAGAAATCTGTAGTACCATTTAATCTGGCCTATAAATCTCTGAAGTTGCTTATTGTTTTTGGGTGGTTTGGTATGTTGAATGGCTGAAACTTTGTTTGGATCTATTTTCATTCCATCTTGTGAGATAATGTGCCCTAGGAGAATTCCCCTACTCACAACAAATGCACATTTGGCTAGGTTTAAGCCAGCCATTCTACACTTGGCAAAGCATAAACTTAAGTGTTGTAGATGCTCCACTTTTTTCCCAAATACTGAAAAATCATCAAGGAAGACTTTCATGATGAAAGATGTAAGATACTTAGCAAATACATCCTAGATGTACTTTTGAAAGGTTGGACGAGCATTCTTAAGACCAAATGTCATAACATTAGAAAAAAGACTTCCCATTCAGTGACAAATTCTATCTTGTCTTTATCTTTATGTGCCATTCTTATCTGGTTGTACCCACTAAAACCATCAAAAAAACTATAGATTTCATGACCTGATATAGCATCTAGTAAGGAATCACAAAATGGTAGAGGAAAAGGGTCAGTAATGGTGGCAGCATTGAGCTTTCTGTAGTCCATACATATTCTGAGTTTTCCATTCTTTTGGGCACAATCACAATAGGTGAAAGCCATGTAACATGGGTCAGAGGATATATAAAACCAACTCTCAACAGCTTATCAATTTCCTATTTGACTTGTTTTGCATAGTTGGGACTCATTTTGTATCTTCCTTGTATCAATGGGACACCATCTTGCTGAGATCTTGCTTGATCGTATGTTGATAGAACTCAGGGTCAAAGTTAGGGATCAAGGAGGATCAAAACACCATGAGAGGGACATAAGGTAGGAAATACTCAATCTATTGCAATGTGCATACTCCACAATACATGATAGGCTTCTTATATAGAGAGAGCCTTTAGAATAGTCAACACATGTGGGATCCTTTGATCCACATTTCTCCTTGTGGATATCCTTGATCCACATATCCACATCATGTAGTCCACATCCTAGGGTGGCTACTTTAATTCTTTGCTATACCATACCTTAGCCTCTAATATGTGCTCATGGCACCATATCTCAACACCTCCCCTTGGTGCCATGATCCATTAGCTACCACAAGGTGGCTAGATGTGAGTTACAAATCCATCACCTGCCCTTAGTGCATACCTTGCTACTTAATGTGGTCAAGTGTGGTTTTTACATGTTAATACCTCCCCTGAGTGCTTGCATGGCTACTCTCAGGTGGTCATTCTTGATTTACAAATGTGTGGGCTGAAGATGGCAAGGCATTTTCTTCTCAATACACGTTGTTCTTGTAATTCTTCTCATGGCTTGATGATGACTCCACATCGTTGACTTGCTAGTTGTTCAATCTAGAATCTTCTTCCTTATGTCCTAGCTTCTTGCAATGGTGACACTTTGGTTTGTTCTTCAGTCTGTAGTCACTTTGATAGTGACCCATCCTTTTGCAATGGTAACACTTCGTTGATGTTTTACTGAGCAATGCTTGTTCTTCATTATTGCTGATGCGTATTGATGTAGATGTCGATGTCGATGCCTTCAACTCTCTTTCTTTTTTAAGAAGAGATGATACACATTCCTCAATCTTTGGATTTGCCAAATTCTTCAAAGTGGTTGTCAGTGAGCTGTACTCTCCAGGCATGCTTTTAAGGAGAATTGCAAGTGCATCTTTTTCCCCTACTTTTGCATTTATGCCTTCTATTTGGGTCATAATGCTTTTGATTTTGTTGAAAAATTGTGCCATTAATTCATTGAAGCTCATGTGCAAACCATAGAATTCAATCTTAAGATGAATTTCTTCGTTTTTGGCTTTTGCACCAAACACTATGTTCAACTCATCCCATGCATCTTTGGCATGATCCTTGAAGTCTATATGATGAATTATGTTTAGACCCAAGTGCAAACCAATGAGTGACAGTGCTGCTTTGTTTTTTTCCTTCTAGGCATCATTTTGTGCAGTGGGTATGTCTTCTTTTACAATCTTCCAAAGCTTTTGATGCATCAAGAGATACCTCATTTGTGTAGACCAGGTATGAAATACTTCCCCAGTGAACTTCTCAACAATTGGAGTGTGTATGACCATTGCAAAGGTCTTACCAGTTGGAGAAACTTTCAAATCTAGCCAATTTCAGGTTTACAATTTACTATGGTTCAGTTTCTATAGGTTTGGCTAAGTTTTGGTTGGGTGTGAAGATTGCCACATGGCATATGCCAGCTTAGCACAGTAACCCCTTGACAAGCATAATTTGTAAGCTGCATGTGAACAACTTGTGCCATATCATCAAAGACCACCTCTTCTTCATAAGAACTTCGATAGGATATAACTTCCAATCCAGAAAGAATTTGCACACGCTCCAAAAAGGAAAAGTGATCACCTTTTTGAGTTTACACTCCTGTCAAGTCAGAATCATTGTATGCAATTAGATTGTGAGGTCTAAGTAGCCATTTGTACTTTGTTGGAGTTGTCTCGTAGACTTCGCTATAGATAGGCTTTGTCTTGCTAGCTAGTCTCGCCCATAGATAGTCGTGGAGTCCCGAGTCGGAGGGAGGCTGATGGTTGATGAAGCTATGTAGCTATTGTTGGAACACCCTTTTGATTGGAACTATTGGTCAGCAGTTTGAGAGCTTTGTGAAAGACTCTCACAAATCTCTCTCTCGATTCTTTCTATCACAATGATGGAAATATATATATATCTCTCATTATGAACACTGACACCTCAAGAAGAATTCTAACAATAGATATCTCAAAGAACAATGAATCGAATGGAAGGAGATTAATATAAATATCTCAATCTCTCATGGTTGGAATTATCTCACCAATGGACAGAATTCTCTCAATAGAAGTGAAGATTACTCAAGAGAAAACTCTCATACGGATCACAATGCCTTAGCAGAAGGCAAGAGAGCTCTGATACCATGACAAAGTGAGGGATCAAGGAGGATCAAAACACCATGAGAGAGACATAAGGTAGGCAATCCTCAATCTATTGCAATGTGCATACTCAACAATACATGATAGGCTTCTTATATAGAGAGAGCCTTTAGAATAGTCAACACATGTGGGATCCTCTGATCCACATCTCTCCTTGTGGATATCCTTGATCCACATCTCCACATCATGTAGTCCCCATCCTAGGGTGGCTAAATTCTTTCCTATACCATACCTTAGCCTCTAATATGTGCTCATGGCACCATATCTCAACATCTACTCCCTTCATATGAGTATAATGCCAAGCAAAGATGTCCTCATACTCTGTCAATAAGTCTTTTAAAGCCATTTTGAAGGTGGAGGGAGACCTATACTTACCAAAGCTTTCTTAGGGTTGTGGGGGTCTCCAAGGTTCATCTCCTCTAAATCATCCTGTCAGGACTTTGGCACTCTTTTGCATATGATCTTCAATTTGAGCTTCAGCTTCTATGATGGCATGTGCAGCTGATTTTTTATTGTCTTCATGTAGTGTGTCATCTGGGTGGACATGGTTATCACTTGTGATACGTCCTCAAAGAGGATGTTTACTCCTGGTCCTCCATCCACCAATACATCAGGGATCCTTTCCCTTTAATAATCCACATCTATGAGTGGGACTTGATAATATACATCTTCAATGCTGGATGTGTAAATGTCAGGTGTTTCCTCTTCATCATCACTCTGTGGGTGATTTGTTGTTTGAGGGACATATGTAAAATGCAAATTCTGACATAATTGATTCTTGAATGGTGGAACAAGACTTAGAAGTTGATCCAACGTTATTTGAACTTTGGAATCCAAAAGCTCTTTAAAGAAGAGTGTGGGGTATTCATGTTCATGTTTGGCCTTTTCGTGTATTTAACTTCTGTTATTCAATGTGATGTCAGCAATTGGAACAACTTGCTTCTCCTTGATTTCTATCAGCTTGACTTTGTCACCACTATTTTTCTATTCTACTGAGTATGAGCTGGTTTCGGCCAGAAATTTATTTTTATCTTTTGGAATATACCTCCGACTGGAAGAAGCTTGCACTGTTGTGTGTATGTTTGAACCTTGTTAAGTTATTGTATGTTGCCATGCTGAAGTTGATTAGCTGTAGTTTGATGTCAGATGTTTTTTCTCAGAAGAGTGTTAGACTGTGTTTGGAGTTGGAGCTGGGCCTTACCCTTATTTTGGAGCTGGGATGTTCTTGCTTATTTTGCTGCATTATTGTCAAGTATTTGCTATAGGCCGATTCATTGATTTTGCTATCATTCTAGGTGCATCTCCAAGGCCGGGCATGGGCTTTATACCTTTATATCTGGTCAGTGCCAGTGCATGTATATTACCTTGACTTCTTTGATTTTGTTGATTGTAATCCTCATTTATAGTATCCAAGTACACCATGTGAACACCTAGTGGCAGTTGCTGCTACTGATTCTGGTTACCTCTTGCATTATAATTGATGATGGGGATTCCTCTTTCTCCTCTGTGCTTGCACCAAAGCTCACATTGAGGACCTTGTCTGTGACCTTCCATGCCATAGTATGTACATTCTTGATCCTGGTTTTGTCCTTTTTGATTTCCCCAATTCTGCTGATTGGGTCTTCTTGGTTGTGCATTGTTGATGTCCTTGCTTGCTTATTGCAATCTGATTAGTTGCCACCATGGGTGTGGCTTGGTTGCTTGAGTGTTGTACATGAGGAGGAACTCTCCCCTGTAGTTTGGATTATACCAGCATCTTTCTTTGTCATGATGATTGTCCTTCCCACAAAATGCACATCACTTTGTGTGGGGGTGGGAGTGTTTTTAATGTTTCCAATTGCTCCTTAATCATTTGCTCTAACTTAGAGAGCTTGTCTATTTTCTTCTTGCCTTTTGATTTTTCTTTGTTCTTGCTCTTTCTTTTCTTTCTCTTTGAGGTCTCTTCGTCTTCACTCTCGTCATCTGATGTGTCATCTTTTGTAGCATCACTTTCCTCATCTTTTGCATCAGTATCTGTTTCCGTTTCATAATCTATGTTAGAGTCAGAATGCCTTTTCTTCTTTTGTTTTTTTGACCTTGACTTTGTGCCAAGTCTTCGTTCTGTGTAGCATCAACCATGTTAAAATCATTTACTCCTCCAAGATGATCTTTGCCAGCTACTGCTATTCGTAATTCTTTGTTGAGTCCCTTACAGAAATAATCTCCCAACTGATCATCAGTGGGTTGTTGATTGTTTGTCAACCTCCTCTTCAGATTTCTGAACATTTGCGCATAGTCCTCAACTAACAGATGTTTTTGCTTCATATTTCGAAGCTTCTTGAGTATGTCTTTTGGGGTTTTTCCTTTACGAAAACAGCTTTAAAATGCAGTTTCAATTCATCATAAGATGCAAAATGAGCTACACCATATTGCATAAGCCAAATCATTGGCTACCATTAAAAGTTGCTGCAAACTTCTCTTTTTTGGTGAGGTCCAAGAGTTGTTGTCCAAATCCACTTGCAGCCCATCTTGTTTCAAATTGTCTGACATGACTGTCAGGATCTTGTCCTTTCTTGCTGGTGAATTTAGCCGACTTCACCAAATTACTTCACTTATTTAATGCCATGCATAGAATTGTCAAAAGGACTTGTTCCACTCGGTGTGTAATCTGGAGCATGGAAAATGTCATCTTGATCATCTGTTTGTGTGCTCGCTTCTAGTCTAGCACAGTTTCTTGTGAAATAGGCATAGCCAATTTGGTGAGATGACCTTTTCTCCTGAGAGTTATCCGACATGGGCCAAGGTACTCACTATGTAAGAGAGAAATAGAGCACTGTAGTTACTGGCTACTGTTGAGTTGCCTCTAGTGCATTTTCATAAGGAATTTGATTGCACTTTCTCGATCTTGTTGCCTTTAGTACTTGATTGTGCTTGTTGCATAGTAGGACGCCTGTTCGCTGGCTTATTGTACTATTGGTCCACACTTGTATGGTCGAAAAGGAGTCAAAGTACAATCCACTTCTTGCTGATTGCTAACCCCGATCCACAGCTTCGTAGGCACCTCACTCATCTCACTATGTATTCATTTGTCCAGAGTGTTGTGGCGGCTATCCAACTGATTTTTATTGGAGGAAGTCATTGACAGAAGTTATGAAGGACTTTCGATAGCGGTCCAACTTCTAGTGATTTTTCAATGACTTCGGTCATTGAACATGGTTAGTGTCATTTCTTCTTTTGAGAAGCTGTCCCTGCGTCAATGCATAATTGGGGATTTGATTTTCTTGAAAGTTGTTGCGTCTGCTAGACTATTTTTCTTATTCTTCTTGTAGATCTTACGGTTTTTACTCTTTTGTAGAATTGCTATGGAGTAGCAACCGGCAGTCAACGCAATAGAGGATCGCCAATAGTGTTAGTGGTTTCTCCAAAATACTGAAGAACACCTACAGATATCCATTGTTGGAAATGGAAATGCCAGGGTTAGTAGACTTAAGTCTGACCAATGTCAAAAGAGGAAAAGATAGTACAAAACGTACAAAGAACTGAGACAACTGCTTATAGCAAAAATGTTGCTAATAGTTTGTATTTTAGCAGATCACAACAACAACCCTGATATAGGAGATGAAGATCAGCTTAGCACATCATCCAACTTTAGTTGGGTAACAATAAAAAACAAACATAGTTCAAAACATGATGTGGTAAATAAGGCCACTACTACTAGCTATTAGGGACAGTTATAATTGTCCCTACAATTACAAAATTATCGACTACTCACTAATGTAAATTCCCTTTACCAGGGGTGTACTAACCCTCCTTGGGTGAAGTCCATGCTAGAATTTATTGGTCATCGGAGACAAGATCATGATAATTCAATGGGATGAGGGGGGAGAAGCGGTGGCACGTGCACCCAGCTTGCCTATGGTAGCCCATCCTAGCCTAGGCGGTCATTTACATCATCGTCTAGCCATGATGAGTGATTAGATAGTTGCCAAGGGAGAATTTATTGGTAATCGGATCCAAGATCATAATAATTCAATGGGATGAGGGGGGAGGAGTGGTGGCATATACACCCAGCTTTGCTACTAGTAGCCTAGCCCAACATAGGCGGTCATAGATATCATTGTCTAGCCATGACATGCAATTAGATGGTTGCCATAGAATTTCTCGGTCATCGAAAAATTCTAACAATTAGATATGTTTTTACAGTCTATCTGCAGCTTAATGCTAATATGAGCATGCGAATTAGATGGTCCCTCATGAAAAGTCATTGTCATGAATTAAAGTCTGATTCTGACTCAATGCTAATCTGGGGCTATGACTAGATGGACCCTCATGCAAAGTCATTGTTATTATAGTCAATTGAAGAAAGGCAAGATCAAAACAGGACATCATATCAGCATTGAGTTGGTTCATCAGGTTGTAATAACAACAGCTCTCATTCTAAACTATTATTATTACATCTTGATAAACCGACTGAATGCTAATCTAAGCTTGTGAGCTAGATGCTCCCCCATGCAAAGTCATTGTTATAACAGTTTGATTCTCAAATTAGATGGTCCCTCATGCACAATCATTGTT
This sequence comes from Dipteris shenzhenensis, assembly GCF_047967505.1. NCBI lineage: Eukaryota > Viridiplantae > Streptophyta > Polypodiopsida > Gleicheniales > Dipteridaceae > Dipteris > Dipteris shenzhenensis. The sequence continues at coordinate 19,892,981 of NC_141621.1, forward strand.
ATTACACTCTGATTCGGACTGAATGCTAATCTAAAACTTATGAATTAGATGGTCCCTCATGCATAGTCATTGTCACTAGAACAAGCTCGGTGGTTGTTTATGATTAGTATATTGTTTGGGATTTACATTTTCCCTTATTTTGGATTTATTGATTGGGATTTACTGAAATAAGCACGGTGGTTGTTTGGGATTTACTAAAGGTTATACTTTGTGGGGGGTGCAGTTAATCCTAAACCATCAAAAATGCATTTCATTGCCACTGCCTACCTCCTCTAGCCTTGACTGTCATTCAACTAACATGTCATATTCATCAATGTAATGAGTGGGGAATCTATCGGTATATGGGTCTTCAAAGATGGCAAAGATCTCACTAGATTACATCGTTGAGCATGTCAAGATGGCTTGATTTAGCACCTTCAGACCATCTAAAGCACTTTCAAGTTAGCTTTTAAGCACATTTTGGTGGTTTTTTTAATAGCTTTAATCCACTTTTTGGGTGGTACTACTAATATCTCTGCAACACTTTTAGGTGGACTTTCAATGGCACCAAAGAACTTCCAATAATTTTACAGTGCTACTAAAGTACTTCCAACTACTTAAGCACCACTTAGAACAACTTTAGTGTCACTTGAAAATATCTTGAAAGTAACAAAAGTCCTAGATCACCTTTAGACACTTTACTACTTTAGTACCACTTGGAACAACTTTGATACTTTAGCACTTCCATGTACTTTAGTAGCACTTGGAATAATTTCAGTACTTTTAATACTTCCATGTACTTTAGTACTTCAGATGCTCTAGCACTTTCATGTACTTTAGTACCACGTGGAGCAGCCTTAGCCTCATCTGAAAATAACAACACTTGACACTTAGAAGCACTTTTATATGGTACTTTTAATAGCTTTGAAGCACTTTCTAGTGGCTTCTTGAATAGCTCTGAACCATTTTTAGGTGGTACTTTCAATAGCTTTTCTGCCCAGCTAGGTTTAGCCAACCCCTTTGTGATGGAAGTACGCAAGGTTGATCTACGATGCTTCAGGACCAAACCCATGTGCTCTCACTTAGTTGGACTTTATAATTTAAAAATGTTGCATTTAGTTGGATTTGAAGCTTCTATTTTCTTATGACTGCTTCACTTAGTTGGGACTTTATAATTTGAAAATGTTTCCCTGAGTTGGACTTTATAATTTGATGGACATTTTTCAATAATACAGTACAATTCTATAGCTTGCAATTCATTTAGGATTTGTGACAGTGGCTGAATTCTAACAATAGATAAAGAGAACTAGCCTAAAGGGGACTATTTTAGTATAGCAATTTTGCAACAATATGATCCATTTTAGGATAGCAAGGCGGTGGTGCTGGATAAGTGGTCAGGATAAGTGTTCGCCAGTGCAGTTTTTGGTTTGCTTCTATTATTAGAAGATCAATGGCATGAAATTCATTCATTTAAGATTTGTGGTCACAGCTTGGTGGTTGAAATTTGAAAATTGTTAAAGAAAACTAGCCTAAATGGGATGCCATAAGCAAATGCATTTTCTAATATTACACTAGGCCAGTAGTTGAAAACTGACAATAGTTACAGAGAACTAGCCTGTTTGTGGGAGCTATTTTCCTTTTGTGCAACCAAGGAAAATGCAATTGGATACCATGACATCCCATTAGATAACTAAAAACAAACATGGTGGTTCTTTGGCATATACTAAAAACAAGCATCGGGTTAATCTATCATTTTGCAATTTACAAAAATAAGCATGGTGGTATTTTGGGACATATAATGAGAATGCAGGTGGCCTACAGATTGCACATTCATCGGGGAGACATGGGCATTAATCCCCATGGAGCAATGCTCCAATATGACTAGATCTCAAGTCATTCAAAGCTTGCCTGCACAAGTCAAAGCCGATGTGTGTTTGGCGAATTGGCAACAACAAACATTCTTGTCTTTGAGTTTCCTAATGTACCAAGGCTTCCAATGCTCAAAGCTCCTTTGCCCAATTGAAATGTTAGGATTCTGATCCATAAAATTGAGATACCATTTATCTGCTGACCCAACATGTAGGCCCCCTTTTTGCAATATGAAAAAAATAAAACAAAATACTGTATGTGCAAAAATAAAATATAGTATGTGCAAATTAAATTTAACTAATTTAAGTATTAAGAAACGCACTAATTTTAACCATCGAGCTGGTCAACAACTAATGTATGTTCAACCACATAGGTGTTTGAGATGAACCATCAGCCATGGTTGCATGACGTTCCAACCATCGGGTGGGTTTAGCAAAATAACAATATATTGTTGTTCTGTTGCGAAATATATTCCTGTTACTTTCTATTCAACCACATTGGTTTAGGACAATCATATAACTAGTGTTTGATATGACCAGCTTGGTTCTAGCATTTGAGCTAAACAAGCCACATGGTTGCATGATATTCCAACCACTGGGCTGGTTTAGGACAATCACATTAATTCCAAGCCCTAGTAAACTATCCCAAAGCTCAATCACAAACAACCACTGGGCTGGTTTAGGCAACCAGTAACCTGCATTGTATCAGAAAATGAAACAAGTAAGGTATCCCAAAGCTCAATCACAAACAACCACCAGGATGGTTTAGGCAACCACTGACCTACGTTGTATTAAGCATGCATATGATGTGATCATCAAACATCTTGCATCCCATCTGCTTTCTCTACTCTTAGTGAGTGGAGCATTGGGAATCAATACTTGGAAGTGAAAGGTTACAAATATATTTTTCTCATCACACATTTAATATTTCCTAATAATTTCATCATCGATCAAAGTGACTAATACAAGATACATTATTTTATTCCAAATTTTCTTTTACATTAAATATTTAAAGGTCTTGCTCTTCAGTACCAAGCATAGGCCCTTTCGACAAGGTCCTGACTAATAAAAAATGCATTATTTTATTCCAAAATTTCTTTTACATTGAATATTTAAAGCTCTTGCTCTTTGAGTACCAAGTATAGTCCCTTGACTACAAGGGTCGTGACTAATAGGCAGCTCTAGGTGCTCTGGAGGATTAGGATCCTTATCACTCTTTAGGTTTTCAAGCTCAGGCTCTTTGCTTAGTATCCCACCTGCTCCACTTTCTTGACCTTGAGGGTTGGGATCCTCGCTAGTCTTACCACTTTTAGTTTCAAACTCTTTGCTTAATATCCTAGCTTTTCCACTTCCCTGGCCTTCATCTAGGACTTTGGATGGCTTATGGGGTTTTAATTTCTCTCTTTCCACTTCTGTAGCCTTCACTTTTCCTTCGATGTAGTGGACTACTTCTTGCCTCCGACCCTCTTGTATGACAACTGGAACCTCCGACCCTCTCTTTGATACTAAATCACTCTTCCTCTTCATGCATGTGATCCCCACTAGATGAAGAGCTATCCACCTCCTTATTACTTACATTAGAATCATCAGCCTCTGAGTCACCTTCTTTATGTCCTCTCTCTTCTTCAAAACTTTCATCTTCAAAGACCATAGTACGACTGTAAAATGCATCAAAATATTGTATTTGATGGGGGGTATAAATGATATTTACATTAATACCTTGGCGTAGTAGTTTTTTAGCTACAAAACCCGTTCGATACAATGTTACCATCCATCCATCATTCAATAGGTGGGATACCATCTCATCTATCAATTCAAGGTGCTTTGGCTTTTGATAGTCCACCATTGATGCATCTAGTTTAGGTCTTTCTTCCTCTTTGTAATACAGCTCCATAGGGTTTATAGGAAGTTGAATTAAAGGACTACCACCCCTATTTAAGAAGCAAATCAAGTATGTATTCAAGGCTTGGATACCAGTGCCTTATATCATGATCAAGTCATAGTGCAACACTACACCATGAAGGATTTTTGTAAGTGGATATCCAATTGATGTCAAGCTGGTAGGGAGGGGATCCCTTTGTGCTTTTGACATGAACATGACCAGCGTTGATCTTTTCTTGTCTTCCAAAAGGTGGTGTATGATAAACTTTACAAGGTCAACTATCCCCGCCATTCCAAAGTCTTGCAACTCATCCAGGATAAACACACATGGATTATCCCAAGCATCACCGGTCATTGCCATGAAGCACTTTGTATCAATGCCATTGATGCATACAGATTTTGTATCCTCCTTTGATAAGAGGATGTCATAAGAGAAGCTGAAGGCTGAACCAACTGCTACTACTATACTTTGCAAGTTTCATGCCAAGGTATTCTGCTTGATCTCTGCATACTCTTTCTCTAAAATCTTTGGCATCTTTCCTCTTGCATCCTTGGTTGGAGTGCCATCTGCATCTGATGAACACACCTAATTTTTGGCCCAAAACTTGTCCATCATTTGACCAAGACCAAGGACTTTTTGCTTATCCACATTAGTAGCTTTGTCAGCCAACTCTTGATCCAACTTCAATAAAGACATTACTGTTGAGATATCAAGCTCTATCCCCGACATATCTCCTGGATGACTATCATTTATGTCACCGTCTATGTTAGTTGTACTCGTGGTGTAGTTAGACTACCACGTATGTTTTTGGTTTGGGTTCACATATGAACCACGTATTCTAGGTTTTGACATATAGGGTATTTCCCTCTTCTATTGTATTGTTGTTGTGTGCAAAAGTGAAGAAAGGCTTCACCCTCCAACCTTGTGTCCTCTCTCTCTTTTGTGTGTTGAGAAGAAAGCTGAACTTGAGTCTCCTATCTCTCTCCCTCTTTCTTTACATGGTATCAGAGCCTTGTTCATGGTAAGGAGCTCAAGAAAGCTAGCCAAGTTTCTGGTGTCCTGGTAAGAGGACCAGTGTAGCTTTCCTATTTCGAGTTTGGGAGCAAATCTCTGCAGGTAGCACAGCCAAAAGTGCAGGAGTGCACTGCTTCAGATTGAGAGGCCCTTCGCGGTGCGGCGAGAGCGCAGTATATGCTGCGGGAGAAGGGCGAAGCCCTCGGTGACTTTATTTTTCTAATTTGAGGCCGTTTCGGGGCCCGTTTTCATGGCGAAAGTTCTTCGCAGGCACTCAGAAAAAAGCTCTGTTTTTGCTGTGCGACCACCGCGCGGCTAGTCGGTGGAAAGGTGCCACAGAAATTGCATCGTATGCCTATGTGCAGAGATATTGGGAGTTGCAGATTCATGCCTGTTGCCTGTTGATGCAAAATCGTCACGAGGAAGTGACTGTGTGGTGAAATACCACTTTCGTCAGTGTTGCAGATCTGCCCCTGTGAGGCTTTTCGCAGAAGTTTTGCTATTTGCCCTTGTGTGGCATTTGCTGTGTTTACAGGTTGCTGTTGCAATTCGTGATTTGTAAAATGTCTGAGAATCTGTCTACCATTGTCAGTGAGAAGCTTGACAAGAACAACTTCCAAGCATGGAAGTTCAGGATGACAAACTTCCTTATGGGAAAGGGAGTTTGGGATTACATCAGTGGTGAAACTGCAGAACCAGTTTTGGGTACTGCTCCCACTCCTGCTGAATTGAAGGCCTTTAAGGAATGGCATGAAAAAGCCAGAAAATGCTTGTATTGGCTATCTGTTAGCATTTCAGATTCTATGATTGTGCATATACAGGATCTAGAGACGCCTAAGGAGGCATGGGATACATTGGTGAAGCTGTATAGCACAAATACCAAAGCACGAAAGATGCAGCTAAAGCAAGAGTTGCACAATGTGCAAAGGAAAAATCTGAATATAAATGAGTATTCCTTGAAGGTGAAAGGCCTTGCAGATTCTCTTGCCTCCATTGGAGCACCTGTTGATGATGAGGACTTAGTGTCCGTGACCTTGAATGGTCTTGGGAAAGATTATGCACAATTTCGGACATCCATTGGAGTCCGTGAAACATTTCCTGATTTTCAGGAACTTATTGCTCTCTTGCTGAGTGAAGAGCAAAGGAATGGTGGTTCAGCCACCTCAACTTCTCAAGAGACTGCTTTCTACTCGAATACAGGTAGAGGCAGGGGTAGAGGAAGAGGCCGTTCTGGTGGCCGTGCAGGAAATCAGAACCAACAGCAACAACAGGAAAACCAGTCCTATGGAGGAGGACGTGGTAGTTCTAGAGGCAGGGGGAGCCAAAGAGGCCGTGGTTCATGGCAAAGGAACCAGCAAAAGTAAATAGCAGCACAGAATGCTATTATTGTGGAAAGCCTGGACACAAGGAGAATACATGCTATAAAAAGCAGAATGACATCAAAAGTGGAAAGTTGCAGCAAAGCAACTATGCATCATCAAGTGGGCATGGTGACGACAGAAATGAGCACCTTTTTGTGATGCAGCATATGGTTAACTCCATGTCAGGAGATGCTGCAGCTTGCAATGATGTTTGGTATGTTGATTCAGGTGCCTCTAACCACATGACCAGTCATGGTGAGTGGTTTCATGATGTTAGAAATTTGGATAAGCTAGGTTATGTTGAAACAGGTGATGATACTGCGCACCCAATTATGCAAGTTGGTAAAGTGCCATTGGCTATGCAGGATGGCAAAACAAAGTACTTGGCAGATGTACTTCATGTTCCAAAAATCACTAAGAACCTGGTTTCAGTTGGCCAGATGGTTGAGCAAGGTGTGCAGGTTAGATTTAACCCTGATGGATGCTTCGTTGAGGACTTGAAAAATAAATGCCGCTTGGTTGCGAAAGGCAACAAAAATGGAAGAATGTTCACCTTGGATGCTGATATGCCTGAGGTGAAAGCTGCTATGTTTGCGCATGGGAGAGGTGTCATTGCAGATATTGAGATATGGCACAAGCGCATTGGGCACGTGAATATACAAAGGCTGAAATCTATGCAAACGAAAAACATTGTTGCAGGTTTGCCTAAATTCAGAGTTGAGGGAATGCAAAAGGTATGTGAAGCATGTCAAATGGGTAAGCAGGCCAGACATGCATTTCCCAAAAATGCTAAGGTGAGCAAAAGACCTTTGGAAGTGATCCATTCAGATGTTTGGACAACCAAAGCTGCTTCTATTGGTGGATGCCATTATTATGTGACGTTTATTGATGACTACACTAGGAAGGTGTGGATTTATTTTATGAAGCACAAAAGTGAAGTGTTCAGCCATTTCAAGGCTTTTAAGGCCATGGTTGAAAAAGAGAAAGGTGTGCATATTAAAGTGCTAAGATCTGATGGAGGGGGAGAGTACTTTTCAGAAGAATTTTGTGAATATCTGAAAGAACAGGGAATTCAAAGGAAGTACTCATGCAGGTCTACCCCTCAGCAGAATGGGGTTGCAGAAAGGAAGAACAGGCATATTGCAGAAGTAGGACGGGCGATCCTAAATGAGAAAAACATGCCTGATTATTTTTGGGCTGAAGCAGTAGCAACTGCTGTTTATATTATGAACAGAACCCCCACTGCAGCTGTCCATGGTATGACGCCTGAAGAAATGTATACAGGCCAAAAACCAGATATTTCTCACTTGAAGGTATTTGGTTGCATAGCTTATGTTCATGTTCCTGATGAGAAGAGAACAAAGCTGGATCCAAAGGCAGAAAAATGCATCTTTATTGGATATGCTCAGCACCAGAAAGGGTATCGCTGTTATAACCCTTCCACCCGCAAAATGCAAGTGAGCAGAGATGTTGTTTTTGATGAAATGAGCAGCTGATATGCACCAACTGTTATGGTAGGAGATGCAGATGCAGGAAATGGGAATGCTGCAATAAATGCAGAGCAGCAATCTCAAGCCTTGAGTGGACCCAGAGAGTCCTCTACTAGTGGATCTAATGCATGGACAGGGAGATTGAGATCTAGTGAATCGTCACATGGCAGTCCTGATAGTGTTGTGCAGGTATCACATAAGGGAAAAGAAAAAGTGGACCATGCTCCAGTGTTTGATGTGTCTGCTGGTAGCTCTCATGTTGATGGAGAGTCAAGCGGCTCTGAAATGAGCCTTGATGAGGAACTTGGGATTCCTTCTGTTGTTACACCTGGTGCAAGGAAAAGCAGGCATGATTTAAAGACTCCTGCAACTGATCCAGTTGTACGGAGGTCCACTCATATTAAGTATCCAGTTGACAGGCTGAGATATGATGGGTATACAGCACATCACTATGCTTATATGGTCAAGGTTCTAGAGGAGCCAGAGCCCACATGTTTTGAGGATGCAGCAGGGCATAAAAATTGGGAAGCAGCTATGGATGAAGAGATGGCTGCCTTGGATGCAAACCACACTTGGTATTTGATGCCTTTGCCTCATGATAAGAAGGCTATTGGCTGCAAGTGGGTTTACAAAGTAAAGCACAATGCTGATGGGTCTGTTAGCAGGTACAAAGCAAGATTGGTTGCCAAAGGTTTTGCACAGACATATGGAATTGACTATGAGGAAACTTTCAGCCCAGTTGCAAGGATGGCAACCGTGAGAGCAGTAATTGCTATGGCTGCTGCAAAGGGATGGTCTTTGCATCAGATGGATGTGAAAAATGCCTTCTTGCATGGTGACTTGCAGGAAGAGGTTTATATGATGCAGCCAGAAGGTTATGAGGATAAAGCACACCCCGATTTTGTATGCAGGTTGCGCAAAGCCTTGTATGGCTTAAAACAGGCGCCGAGGGCATGGTCAGACAAGATAGGGCAATATCTTGTCACTATTGGATTTCAGATTTCCAATTCAGATTTTTCACTTTATGTGAAAAGGACAAACAGAGGGATTGTGCTTATAGTCATCTATGTTGATGACTTGATTATTACAGGTGATAGTGATGCAGACATTAATGAAGTGAAGCTGCTGTTGAAGCAGAAATTTGAGATGAAGGATTTGGGAGAGCTGCGTTACTTCTTGGGCATTGAGGTTATTAGATCCCCGAGTGGGATATGGCTGTTGCAAAGGCAATACGGTTTGGACATGTTGTCCAAATATGGGATGACAGGCTGTAAGCCTATCTCTGTTCCATTGGAGCAGAATGTGAAGCTCAATGCAGAGTCAGGTGAGCTTCTTGAAGATATTACTATGTACAGGCGCATAGTAGGTAGCTTGATTTACATGACTATAACCAGACCAGATTTGAGCTATGCTGTGGGGCTGGTGAGTCAGTTTATGCAGGCACCGAGGAAGCCACATTTGGATGCGGCTAGGCGCATACTGCGGTATGTGAAGTCCACATTGCATTATGGACTGTTTTATGAAGCTGGGTGTGCATTACAGGTACATGGATACACAGATGCTGACTGGGCTGGTAGTGTCTCAGACAGGAGATCTACTAGTGGTTTTATGTTTTCCCTTGGGAGTGGTGCCATCAGTTGGAGCAGCAAGAAGCAGCCAACAGTTGCCTTGTCGAGCACAGAGGCAGAGTACAGGGGTGCAGCAATGGCTGCATGTGAGGTAGCTTGGTTACGGAAGCTACTTGCAAATATGGGACAGTCAGTTCATGCAGCAGTTGTCATTCATTGTGACAACATTAGCAGCATCATGCTTGCTAATAACCCAGTTTATCATGCTAGAACGACGCTCATTGAGGTGCATTATCACTTTGTGAGAGAGAAGGTTCTAGCTGGTGAGATTGATCTTGTCTATGTCAGCACTGAGGAGCAGGTGGCTGATATCTTTACGAAGGCATTGGGTACCGAGAAGCTTCGCAGATTTAGGAGCTTGCTTGGTGTACGTGAGATGGATTTGAGCTTGAGGGGGAGTGTTGAGATATCAAGCTCTATCCCCGACATATCTCCTGGATGACTATCATTTATGTCACCGTCTATGTTAGTTGTACTCGTGGTGTAGTTAGACTACCACGTATGTTTTTGGTTTGGGTTCACATATGAACCACGTATTCTAGGTTTTGACATATAGGGTATTTCCCTCTTCTATTGTATTGTTGTTGTGTGCAAAAGTGAAGAAAGGCTTCACCCTCCAACCTTGTGTCCTCTCTCTCTTTTGTGTGTTGAGAAGAAAGTTGAACTTGAGTCTCCTATCTCTCTCCCTCTTTCTTTACAATTACTGCCAATAAAGCAGCTTTGCTTCTGACCATTCTAGTGACTACTTCATCCAAGTGACTATGCTTGCTAATCTTCCCAAAGAAACAGTCACCATCAAGCAACTTTTGGCATACATCGTTCGTTATTTCATCTAGAACATACCGTGATAATCTCCACCAAACAATAGACAGTTGCTTTATTGTTGGATTTTTCTAACCTACCTCATGCTTTGGTGCCTGGTAGGATATCTTTCTTGCTTCATGTGCTTTACAGACATCCAAGATAATCCGAAAGATTGACTCCTCACAGAAAACTATGCAAGTAAATTCCCTATAGCTTGCAACTACGTTCTTCGAGTCCTGCACACCTGACTATGTATCATTCACTATGCCCTTCAAGCATTTGTAAAAATGAGTTTGCTTCATATTTTATCCAGTGGTAGGTCTCCTTCCCTTTACTATTTGTGGCCAGCCACATCCAATCCATAACTCCCTTGCCTTTGTTAGGATTTCGGAAAGAGTTAAGCTTTTTCTCCTAGTCAATGGAACCAGATTCAACCTTTCAGATCCAACAATATATTTTGAGTTATCATTAAATAAGCATATGTAACAGATGACCCATTGAAACTTTTAAAGATACTTAGTGTGATTCAAGTTTCCTTTTTGTCCCTCTTCAAGGGTGATTCTACAAGCTCAAGGGTTAAGGGGAGCCTAAGGGAATGGTTAAGGAGGGGTGGTTAAGGGGGTATAAGGGGTGGTTAAGGAGGGGGTGCTTAAAGAGGGGTCTAAGGGGGTGGTTAAGGAGGGGTCTAAGGGGGTGGTTAAAGGGAAATGGTTAAGGGGGTTCTTAAAGAGAAGGTTAAGGGGAAGGTGGTTAAGGGGGTCTAAGGGGTGGTTAAGAGAGAGTGTTTAAGGGGGTGGTTAAGGAGGGTCTAAGGGGGGGTGGTTAATGGGGGGGCCTAATGTGGGGTGACCTGTTGCGCATGCAATAGGTGAGGGGGAGGGCTAATGCCCCCCCTTACCTCCCTGCACGGCCTTGCACCACGTGATCTTGTGCTTCTCGATTGTGCGCCACCCCCCCACACTACATGGAGGAAGAGAGAGAAAGAAGGGGGTTGCGCTGCTCGATCGAGCGGAGGGAGAGGTCAAGCAGAGGGAGGGGCCAAGCGGAGGGAGAGGGAGAGCAAAGCAAAGGGAGAGGGGAGAGGCAGAGCAGAGGGAGAGGGAGAGGGAGGGGAGAGGAAGAGAGCCAAAAGTTTCATTGCTTTTAGTTCTTTAAACTTTTCAAGCTTTTTAACAAAACTTTCCAAACTTTAGAAAATTCTATTAATCTAGTGCGAACGCAACAACTCCTTTTCTCTTTTAAAAGGATTTCGCAAAAAACTCTCCTAAGCTATTGCATACGCAACAACTCCAATCCTTTGGGCTTTTCCAAAATTTACAATATTTTTTAAAAAGTCCCCTAACCTATTGCATCCTCAACAACTTAGAAAGGCTTTTTGAATTTAGATTGCAAAAACTCTTTACCACCAGTAATATTATTTATTTATAATATAATATATTTTAAATTATAATAAAATATATTAAAACATAGTATAGTCTATACTATTATATAAATATGATATATTTATAAGATATTATTTTAAAATTTTATTATTATTATTTATATAAAATAAAAAATTAATTATAACTAATAATCAAATAAAAATAATTAACATATACATTAGAGATATATTAAAGTAACTAATTTAAATATGATTGATATAAAATGAGAATGACACTCCAATATGTTTTTATTTAAAAAAATTTAACATATTTAAAAATTAATTTGCAAATAAAACAATATTCTTTTAAACAATTGAAGAATACAAGTACATCATAAAGTAAGGGGTATGTACAGAGGTCTTACCATCAGATATCATTTGAGTCGTTTGGAATGCATATTTCTTTGTTTTGTACCATGCATCATGCATGAGTGCTAAAAAACATTGTGCACTCAGTTTGCTTTTAGACTATGTGCCCATCTTCAATGGGTATGATACTTTGCATAAGATTTACACTACATTAGTGTAGGACCTCTGTAAATTACCATACCCAAATGATATCATTTAGTATATGGTTTGAAATGCATCTTTCTCGTTTCTTAGCATGCATCATGCAAGAGTGTCGAGAAATACATCCATGTGCTTCTTAGCCTATGTACTTGTTTTCGATGGGTATGATGCTTTGTACAAACATTAAACTTAAGGCTTGTATAGAGTATCAAACCATTCTTTGGCATGATTTAGAATGCAGTTGGGGTTGCACCCACCAACCTGTTGCACAAATTACCAAATTTACACCCCCCAACCTGTTGCACAAATCACCAAATTTTGTTGATTCGTGGAACAAGTTGGGGTTGCACCCACCAACCTATTGCACATGCAACAGATTGAGGTACGTTTATGATTTTGGGTTTGGAGTTTACATCTAGGGTTTAGGGTTCAGGGATTAGGTTGGGGTGCACATCAAGATATTTTGTTTTTTGATTTTAAGTGTGAGAGTTGTTGGGCTTATTTATAGTTGCTAATGCTTTTTTTCTGAAAGTGTTATAGGTATTTATCCTAATAGAGGGTTTAAAGGTGGTGTTATACAAGAAGAATGAAGTTGTAGGCTTTAGACAAATACATAGTCTTGATCCTATGAATGTGTCTCATTTTCAATGTTGTGGCGAGAGAATATGTGTAGTGATAAACACCAATGTGCTAAGTGCTGTGGTGTATTTAAAATATCCACATAGAGACTTTGAAAGATTGGGTGATATATTACAATGTGAATTTTTTATATGCAATCATATAGAACTCTTTGGGATCGAGATGAAATCGTTCCAAGGATATACTTTCAAGATATCAAGAGAACTTTTATTGAGGGTGAGAAAGTTGATGTGTAGGTCTCGACAGTGACTTACGTGTCATGGAGATGTTGAAGAGATGCCGATGGAGCCTCCACTCCAAGGTACTTCTTGTGAGAGCAATGCAAGGAACGAGCCGTCCACAAGTGTCAGCCGCTAGATTGTTGCAATGTGTTTCCATGAGAGAAAGAGGGAAGGGGGAGAGGGGAGAAGGGAAGGAGAGGAGAAGGATAGGTAGAAGGGAGGAGGGAAGAGGAGAGTGAAGGGGGATGGAGTGGCAAACACAAGGGCACTACAATGGAAACAAGAGAACACCCAAAACAATCTTGGAAGAGAAGAGGGAGCTTGTATTCAAACTTGTGCAACACAATGAAGACCAAAGTCAATAGTTTGGCCTTTTATACATGTCACCTTTTGAAGGGATGGCCAACCGTTTTCCTTTTAGTACTCTCCCTCTCTTTATAATAAAAAGAATCTTGGGCCCATAGGGTGCCAAGACATATTGCTATTCTTTACATCTCTCCCTATTATCGAAAATAACGCTTGTGTTAACCATATAAGAGCACTTGGGACAAGCCTAACATTAGGAGGTGTTCCTAATCGACCCCCAAATAGTGCTTGTGTTAGCCTCGTGCCTTCAAGACTTAGGCTATTTGGGGCTCAAACTCCCTGAGCGCCCTGAAGCCTTAAGCCATTTGTGGTTCAAACCCCATGCATGAGTCTCAAAATCTGGAGTGGCGAGGCTTAATTGCCGTGAGACACTTAACCATAGCTTGTAGTTGGAACATACAACGTAGTAGTTGGAACCTATAACTCGGCACATGGAACATACAATCTGTGCATGTTGCCTGCAATCTTTGGCCTTGGGGTATTTGGGGATCAAACTTTCTAAGCTTGTACTATACTCCTTCTATGGCTATAACGGTTGAAGTAAATCATGAAGCCTAATCACCTCTAATCACTGACTACCTTGCAATCGACTACTGTACTCTGTGGATGTTAACATGCCTGCCTTCCTGTTGGTGATCTGCCCTCAGGTCAGCCACACTGGAGGAGGCCACAGTTGGAGCCGAGGGAGGTACGAGCGATACTTCCAAAAATATGTGGCATGCATATCCTCATACATGCGGATGTGGTGTCCATGGAGATTGTAGACGTGGAGGTAGAGGCAGAGTCCTGAAATTGCCTAGGACCAAATGTCAAGATTGAAGACAATTTGTTGTGTCAGATTGTGGAGGCGATTGTCAATGGGGTGACTGTGGGTGGGGAGATCACGGAGGAGTAAGAGGAGGAGGCAGTTGATGAAGTGGACCACTGCTATGATTGTGGGATTGGGGACTGAGCCATACGTATCGTTGAATGACTGGAGGCGGAAGCAAAATCCCTCCTGAGTCATGTCTTTGGGAAAGTTGTACTTTGGAGTTGTACAACATATTGGGATTTGTTGTCTTTGTGCCAACATGAACTTAGGTAGTACAGAATGTGTGTGTAGAGTAGTGGCAAAACTTCGCTTATACTTGCATAAGGCTAGGAATAATCTCTCTTAGGAATCCTGAACATACAAGTTCTACTTGCGATTCCTACATGCGAGTTCTACTTGCAACTCCTACATGTGAGTTCTACTTGCAACTCCTACATGCAAGTCCTACATGCAAGTCCTACATGCAACTCCTACATTCAAGTCCTACATGCGATTCCTACATGCATGTTCTACTTACAACTTCTACATGCAAGTCCTACATGCGATTCCTACATGCATGTTCAACATGCAAGTTCTACTTGCAATTCCTACACGCGAGTTCTACATACAATTCTTACATGCGAGTTCTACATAACACACTATGCAAAATTTTTGGACTTTCTCACCTGGTTTGGACTTTTTTTTGGAGCATATCTTCTCCACTCAACTTCACTTAGTGCGCTCAAAAATTGGGTTTTTTAGAGCACTAAATGTGTCACTTATATACAAATATGGCCTTACTAAGCTAAAAAGTCAAGTGGTGACCTCTAATTTAAAAAAAAAAGGCTCAGTGAAGCTATAATTCCCAAACTCGTGCATGGTGCCCCCATCTAATAACTATAATAATAATAATAGTAGTCTCCTAACTCTAGTTCAATTTTAACACTATGAAGTGAAAATATGACATCATATGAAAAGAGTTTGTTGAATTCAACATATAAGTGTATAGATACACCATTTTTTTGAAAAAAAAGAGTTTGTTGAATTCAATATATAAGTGGTATATAGATACACCCTTTTTTTAAAAAACAAACCATACAATAAATCATCTTATTGGTGGTGTATAGATACACCATTTGTATGGAAAAAAGCATACAAAACATTATCTTATGCATCTGAATCTGGTTCATAGTCATCAGATTCATGTAATGTATTTGCGCTTGATGGGTCAAGTTTTGCCAAATGATGTTTACTATGGACATGACTTGGATCAGGGATTGTGATACATTTTTCAACATTGTATCCATGCTTCTTTTTAAAACTTTGTGTCCTCGATTTCTAGTAATGAATAACGCTACTATCTTCCACCTCTATTAATCCCTCATTATTTGGAACCCATTCACGTTTCTTTTGCAAGCATCCCTCATAGAGTTGTTTTATTGTATATATTCTCGGGAGATTTTTCAATGGCTTTGGTTCATACCATAAAGCTGTAAATGTTATAGGAGTTCCCTTGTCATCCCTTTCTATCTTAGCAACCTTTGCAACCCAAATTGGGCCACCTTGGTCATCCAACTTTGAACTTGGATCACATGCCCAAACTGCAACAAATAGACCCTCTTCAATCTCATTAGATGGTATAAACTCTGGTAAGGGTTTGTCTCCCTTCCTGCCACAATATTTTTGAGGTAAAAGGCATTCCTTTGCTTCCTCCATATCTACTAACATATTTATATCCAAAGGAAAACTTGGTGACCTAGCTTGTTCCGGCCAAAAGGATTCATAGTATTCAATGCTCATTAAGTTTTCTTGTCATTCTAAAGATTGGATAAGTGCTTCAGTTGACTTAATTGTCTCCAAATTCTTAGTTGATTGCTCAGGATATTTCTGCATCATACTTTGAAGATGTTTAATGAAGGCTTTCAAGCCTTTCATTTCATCTATGTCAAGTGATTTGTTTTTTGCAAGAACAAATCTAGTTTCCTCCAATGGAATTATTCGTTGTAATAAAGCATATGACTCACTCCATAAATGATCTCCATCTATTGAGTAGTGCTTCCATTGCATCACTGGAATATTGTTATGCATGTGAAACCAAAAGTAGTGTGGATTTGTGTGTCCTATTAGGGCATCATTTCCTGTTTGTAAATGTGGCTCTATGAATGCTCTCCAATCTACCATCCTCTCTAAGATAGCCACTTCTGATTCTTCCTTGCGAGAACCTTCAATTTTTTTCCCAATTCGAAATAGCATATCCATTGTCAAAACATCCATTGCCTTCAACTCACCAGAGATAACACTGAAGATTTGATCTATGTCTTCCTATGTATGGCCGATGAGAAGAAAGCCAACTTCCACTTCTTCAAATATTTTCAAACCAACCAGCATAGAGCATAAAGAAAATATATATTTATTCTTGTTCTCTCTTCAACAATTATCAGCTTGTATTCGCAATTGTATTCGCAATGTGTTAGGTAAACATCCGTGAGCATCTCTGACCTTTCTTATTGCTTTCATGATTGATGTAACAACCTGGTTACTATCATGGTCATGCAAACTATCAATCCATACATCATAAAAGATTCGGTATCCATGCACTAATACTCCACACAAGTGTGTTTTTAGTCCACGTTTGCCCTCCAATGCCGGTGGGATACCTCTATATCGTGGCAAAGTGGTTGTATTCTGGTCCATGCCATCAATGGTGATGCACATGGACTTATCGACATGTGAAATAGCTTCCTCTCTCCAAGAAGCATACAACTTTTGAGCATCCTGCACATGACGTAAATGGATTGATCGCCATTTAATATATCTTCCTCACTGTTGCTCACATTTACTATGTTCAATGGCATTTTTTAATTCATCACATGTTTTACATTTTGACATCCTTTGCTTTGATGGTGTCTTGACATGGCAAAAATCTCTATGCCAAATTTTGTAGAAGGTTGATCGAGAAATCATGCTCTCGTCTCTGTCTTGTAAAGTTTTATTGACAGTTTCTAGGACAAATCTTCTTTGTCATTCCCAAAGGAAGATGTTGTTGGCATTTGACACGTCCATCTAGCATTGTTTGTTGAAGATGAGGTTGCGGTAATGCATGGTCTTCGAGAACTTGCTTTAATGTTGCGGTTGCATTTATAGTGCTTCCATGGCATTTAAGCTTGTAGGTATTTCCATGAATTGTATGAACCACTTTTTCTTTCACCTCTACCCAGATGGTCCAGTATGTGCCATGTGATAGTCCTGTTAACCATTGATATCCTCGATTGCAAATGGGTCTCCCATTAACCATGGGTTTCAATCTAGGTTTACAGTGTCTTGTGCTCAAATCTTGATTAGTGCCTTGATGAAGAAAGCATGAAAACTCTTGAAGAAGATAGTTATGTCTATTAGGTGCTGTCTTACTCCAAATACCAGGGCATATGGCTACACAATCAAAACTCGCATAAGCATCCTTTCCATATTCTCCTCGGATAGCATTACATGTCTCTTTGGTTCTGGAATTGATGCCATGATTCTTTGCCTCTTCACACTCACATACTTTCTTTTTGTAAATAGTGTCTTGTGTTTTCTAGTTGTAAGACCATCAAACCTCGAATCCATTTCCCTTGAATCTTCATCTTTATAATCAAATGCTGTGTGGGCTTGAGAATTATTTGATACCTTATAATATCTTGGAAATGGCAATCTGGTAGACATGTTCATTGATGTCAATTTGTTGCCAATGCCTCTTGAATTTTGTGGTTGAACTATTTCTCCTTCGTAACTCAAGATTCTCCCATCTATATTCTCTGGCATGCTAGCAACAATATTATGAACAACATGACAAGTCTCAGATTCTCTGCCCCTTTTGCCTTGTGTTCGAGTGGTAACATCATGATCATTGTCACTAATATCATCAATTCCTGTTATTGCATCACTTATCCGATCGATCTTTGCGTGTATTTTTCTTTGTGGTCCCATCTTATTATTCTCAACACAAGACAAGTCTTCTATATTAGTAAGCATGTTTGAGTCACTTCCAACACAAGACAAGTCTTCTATACCAGTAAGCCTGTTCAAGTCACTTGCAACACAGGACAAGTCTTCTATACCAGTGAGCCTGTTCGAGTCACTTGCAACACATGACAAGTCTTCTATACCAGTGAGCCTGTTCGAGTCACTTGCAACACAAGTCTTCTATACCAGTGAGTATATTTGAGTCACTTGCAACACAAGAAACCTTTTCTACATCAACATCTATTACTATAATGTCCTTAATACCTGTGAGCATGCCACTATGATATTCTTGATTACTACTATAGCTTCTTATCAATTTGGATTCCATTTGTGTTATAGTCCTTTTCTTCTGATAATATTCTGTTGTGTCTTCCATGACATTGAAAGAAACTATCTTGGGAAAAATTGATTTCAAGAAAGCTAACCCCCATTTACAAGTACTATGAACTTGTAGTTGAGACGTAGTATTATGGACGTCTAAATGTGAAGTACTATCCATTGCATTTTGAATGACACCTGCACCAGTCAACTTAATTATCTCCACTATATAGAGAAAACTCTGAGCATAGCCCTTAAAGTTGCCAATTGTGAAAACTTCTCCAGAGCAAGATAACATCTCTACTTTTTCCCCCTCAAAATAAGTTTTCTTGATATCTTGAAAGTATGTCTTTGGAACAATTTCGTCTTGGTCCCAGAGTGTTCTGTGTGCTTGCATATCAAATATGTCACATTGTAAGATATCTCCCAATGTTTCAAAGTCTCCATGTGGATATTTTAAATGTACTTCAGGATTTACAACGTTGGTGATTATCACTACACATCTTCTCTCACCACAATGTTGGAAATGACACACATTCATAGGATCAAGACTATGAGTTCGTCCAAAAGCCACCACTTCATTCTTCTTATATAACACCACATCCATACCCTCTGTTAGGGTGAATACCTGTTTTATGTACAAAAATAGATTAGCAACTCAAAATGAACATAATAAATAATCATTGAGCTTATTATTACTTAATAACTTCTATATCAAAACTAGCAGAGAAGGCATTAAACCTAAACCTTACATCGTAAACTTTATATAATTAATACCAAAACATCTTAACCACCGTAAATCCTAAACTTTAAACATTTAATTCCTAAACCCTAAACCCTAAATCCTAAACTCCTAAACAATAAATCCTAAACCTTAAACCATAAACTCTAAATCCTAAACCCTAAATCCTAAATCCTAAACCCTAAACCCTAAACCCTAAACCCTAACCCTAAAATACAACCAAAATTTAATGAATTTTTTTAATTTGTGCAACAGGTTGGGGGATATATCTAACCTGTTGCAAAAATCAAGAATTTTCCTTATTTGTGCAACAATTTGATATACAGTTGGGGAATATATCCAACCTGTTGCACAACTCAAGAATTTTCTTGATTTGTGCAAGGTTGGGGTATGCAACAGGTTGGGGGGTATATCCAACCTTGCACAAATCAAGAAAATTCTTGAGTTGTGCAACAAGTTGGATATATTCCCCAACTGTATATCAAATTGTTGCACAAATAAGGAAAATTCTATCAAATTGTTACACAAATTAGGAAAAAACTTGATTTGTGCAATAGGTTAGATATATCCCCCA
This sequence comes from Dipteris shenzhenensis, assembly GCF_047967505.1. Taxonomy (NCBI): domain Eukaryota; kingdom Viridiplantae; phylum Streptophyta; class Polypodiopsida; order Gleicheniales; family Dipteridaceae; genus Dipteris; species Dipteris shenzhenensis. The sequence goes on from NC_141621.1 coordinate 19,912,589, forward strand.
ACCAGGGTATACCCAACCTGTTGCACAAGTCAAGAAAATTCTCGATTTGTGCAACAGGTTGGAAATACCTCCCAATAAGTTGGGGGGGTATATCCAACTTGCTGTACAAATCAAGAAAATTCCTTGATTTTTGCAACCGAGCAACAGGTTGGGGGGTATATCCAACTTGTTGCACAAATCAAGAATTTTCTTGACTTGTGCAATAGGTTGGATATACCCCCCAACTGAGACCTATTGTTGGATATATCCCCCAACCTATTGCTTGAGCAATAGGTTAGGGGGTATATCCAATCTGTTGCACAAATCAAGAAAATTCTTGATTTGTGCAACAGGTTGGATATACCCCCCCAACCTATTGTTCAAGCAACAGGTTTGGGGGGGTATATCCAACCTGTTGCACAAATCAAGAAAATTCCTTGATTTTTGCAATAGGTTGAGTGCACCATTAACCTATTCCACTTGCAACAGTTTGGGGGATATATCAAACCTATTGCACAAATTGAAAAAAATCATTAAATTTTGATTGTAATTTAGGGTTAGTGTTTAGGGTTTAGTATTTAGGGTTAAGGATTTAGGGCTTAGGATTTAAGATTTAGGGTTTAGGGTTTCGGGTTTATGATTATTCTTTTAGGGTTTAGGATTTAGCATTTAGGGTTTATGATTATTGTTTTAGGGTTTAGGATTTACGATTTAAGTTTTAGGTTTTAGGGTTTAGTATATAAGATCATGAGCTTAGAGTCTAGAATCTAGGGTTTAGAATTGAAAATTAGGTTTTAGAATTTAAGTTATAGGGGTTAGGGTTTAAGGTTTAGGATTTAGGGATTATAACTGTTATATAAGTTTAAGAGCTTAGATTGTATAACCTAAGATTTAGGGAACTTTAGGATTTAAGATTTAGGGTGTAAGATTTAAGGTATATAGACTATATAAAATATGCATTCCAAAGTATTTAGTTTAGATATATATAGACTATATGTTATATGCTTTCCAAAGTGTTTTGTTTATAGGTACGATCCTTTGCAAAGGCTTTACTTTAAGTAAGTATAAGTCTACCTAGTCAAAGTATCCTACTGATTAGAGATAAGCACATAGGCTAAAAGCACATCGATTCATATTTTCTTACATTCATGCTACATGGTGTATCAGAAGGTATAATCCTTTGCAAAGGCTTTACTTTAAGTAATTATAAGTCTACCTAGTCAAAGTATCCTACTGATTAGGGACAAGTACAAAGGCTAAAAGCACACCAATTCATATTTTCTTACATTCATGCTGCATGGTGTATCAAAAGAAATGGAAAAGTATGCGATAAGAAATATTCAGAAGAAATATGTATTCCATATCATGAATACCATGGATATCTGGTGGTTGCTAAAGTAAAAAAATGATATGGATGCAATGATACTGTAGTTTTGTGCAAAGCCTTAAACAAAGTTTAAGGCTTTTGCAAAGTATTACACATAGTAACAAAGATAAGTAAGTATGCTAAACCTCTTCTAGATTCTATGGTTTTAAATACCTACCTTACAAATACATTGTCTAATTTTTCATTCTTCGACTAACTAACAAGTATTACACATGGAAGAAAAGCACACCGATTCATATTTTCTTACATTCATGCTACATGGTGTATCAAAAGAAATGGAAAAGTATGTGATAAGAAATATTCAGAAGAAATATGTATTCCATATCATGAATACCATGGATATCTAGTGGTTGCTAAAGTAAAAAAATGATATGGATGCAATGATACTGTAGTTTTGTGCAAAGCCTTAAACAAAGTTTAAGGCTTTTGCAAAGTATTACACATAGTAACAAAGATAAGTAAGTATGCTAAACCTCTTCTAGATTCTATGGTTTTAAATACCTACCTTACAAATACATTATCTAATTTTTCATTCTTCGACTAACTAACAAGTATTATACACATGGAAGAAAAGCATACATGCTAAAAGTACGTGTGTAAAATTTAATATTTTCTTATTTTTTAAATTAATTCAATTCTTTGATTGACTACTTTTTAAAATTGAAAGATTATTAGTATATAATCTACATAATTTTAAATGTTATTAATGTATAATATTAATAATTTATATATTGATTTAAATTTATATAATAATTAATGTATATTTATATTAGTTTTTAAGTTAATAATGTATAGAATAGCAATATATTCACTAATTTTTCATTGTTTTAAGAATAAGTATTATATAAAGCACATATGCTAGAAGACCTCCCTTTCAAGTTATATTTTTTTAATTAATATATTTATAATATTTATATTAATTTATAGATTAATAATATATATTTTTAGCAAAATTATATTTTAATATTAGTTAATAAAAATTTATTATATCATGGAGTAAAAATATTATAAATGGATTTCTTATATTAATAAGTGTCATGAGAAGAGTTTTTTGGAAAGATTTATGATTAAATTTTATTTTAAAGTTGTTGCGTACGCAATAGGTAGGTTTGAGTGGTTTTGAGGTTGAGAGAGAAATTTGTAATAAAGTGTCGTGAGAAGAGTTTTTTGGAGAGATTTATGATTAAAATTTGTTTTGAAGTTATTGCGTATGCAATAGGTAGGGAGGTTTGAGTGGTTTTGAGGTTGAGAGAGAAATTTGTAATAGACTGTTTTTTTTTATTGAGGAGTTTTTTGGAGAGATTTATGATTAAATTTTGTTTTGAAGTTATTGCGTACGCAATAGGTAGGGAGGTTTGAGTGGTTTTAAGGTTGAGAGAGAAATTTGTAATAGATTGTTTTTTTTTTTAAAGGAGTTTTCTGGAGAGATTTATGATTAAATTTTGTTTTTAAGTTGTTGCGTACGCAATAGGTAGGGAGGTTTGAGTGGTTTTGAGTTTGAGAGAGAAATTTTTAATAGATTGTTTTTTTTAAATTAAGTTTTTTGGAGAGATTTATGATTAAATTTTGTTTTGAAGTTGTTGCGTACGCAATAGGCAGGGAGGTTTGAGTGATTTTGAGGTTGAGAGAGAAATTTGTAATAGATTTTTTTTTTTGGGAAAAATTATTGCGTGCCCAATAGGCTAGGAGAGAAATTTCTAAAAATAGGTTGTGAGAGTTTGAGATAAAGAGGAAAATTTGTGGGAAAAAAGATTTAATGCAAAAATGGTTTTTGAAGTTGTTGAGTACACACAAGTTTTTGAGAAAAGAATCTGATTTGAAAAAAAATTCAAATTTACAAAAACTTGATTCTTAGAAGTTCTTGCTACGCAATAGGTTAGAAATGAACTCACCTCTTGCAACATTTTGAAAATTTTTGAGAATCCTCCAACAGGTTGATGAGAGGAGAGAAGCGTGGAGTATAAAAGAATGATCTTTGAATGAAAGAGAGAATGAAGAATGTTTTACTTATAGTGCACCTAAAAGAACTAGAAAAACCTTAAAAACTAAAAAAGCCTGACTTGACCTAAAAGCTACCCATTTCCTATAAAACTCTACTTCTCCTCATTCTCTCTCACAACTTTCCTGGAGCTCCACCACCTCTCCACCCAGGTACACCCTCCCTCCCTCTCGTCCCTCCCCTTCTGCTTCCCATCCCCTCTCCTCCCGCTTCCTCTCTCCCCTCCCTTCCCCTCTCCTCCCGCTTCCTCACTCACCTCCCTTGCCCTCCCCTCCCCCTCCCTTCCCCTCTCCTCCCCTTTCTTCTCCCACTTCCTCTCTCCCCCTCCCTTCCCCTCTCCTCTTGCTTCTCCTCCTGCTTCCTCTCCTCCCCTCCCCCTCCCCCTCCCTCCCCCTCTCCTCCCCCTCCTCCCCCTTCCCCTTCCCCTCTCCTCCCTGCCCTCCCTTCCCCTCCCCTTTCCCTTCCCCACCTCCTGTCCCCCTCCTCGCCGGCCCCTCCCTTCCTCGCCTCTGCCTCCCCCTCCCTGCCGGCCCCTCCCTTCCCTGCCGTCCCTCCCTTCCCTTCCCCGCTGGCCCTCCCTTCCCTTCCCCTTCCCTGCCGTCCCTCCCTTCCCTTCCCCGTCGGCCTTTCCCACTGGCCCTCCCTTCCCCTCCCCCTCCCTGCCGGCCCCTCCCTTCCCCGTCTCCCCCTCCGCCTCCCCTCCCTGTCGCAGGTGGGAGGGAGGGAGGGGAGGGGGCCAACGGGAGGGGGAGGCAGGGAAGCGGGAGGGGAGGGGGCTGACGAGAGGGCAAGAGGAGAGGAGGGAGGGGGGGAAGGGGGAGGGGGCCGACGGGAGGGGGAGGCAGGGAAGGGGGAGGGGAGACAGGAGGGCGGGGGAGGGGGAGGAGAGGGGGTTAACCCCCCCCATCCCACCTGTTGCGTGTGTAACAGGTGGGGTGGGGGGCGGAGGTGGGGAAGGGGGAGAGGAGGCAGGAGGGTGGAGGGAGGGGGGGTAGCAACAGGTGGGGGTGGTAACCCCTCCCTCCCTCCTCTCCTCTCGCCCTCTCGCCCCCTCCCCGCCCTCCCTTCCCCACCTCCCCTCCCCTTCCCCGACCGTTAACCCCCCGTGCGCAACAGGTGGGGGGGTAACCCCGCCCTCCCTCCTCTCCTCCTGCCCTCTCGCCCCCTCCCCGCCCTCCCTTCCCTGCCTCCCTCCCCCTTTCCCGACCGTTAATCCCCCCTTCCTCCTCTCCTCCCGCCCTCCTGTCGCCCCCTCCCCCTTCCCCGCCTCCCCTCCCGTCGGTGCCCTCCCTTCCTCCCTCTGCTCCCTTCCCCTCTCCTCCTGCTTCCTTTCTCTTCTCCCTCTTTTTTAAGGTGGGGAGCGGTGAGGAGGATGGGAGGGGAGGGAGGAGGGAGAGGAGAGGGCAGTCGGGAGGGAGGAGGCAGGCGGGGAGGCGGGAGGGAGGAGGGAGAGGAGGTAGGCGGGGAGGCAAGAGGGAGGAGGGAGAGGAGGCAAGCAAGGAGGTGAGAGGGCGGGGAGGGCACAGACGGGAGGGGGAGGCAGGAGGGAGGGGAGGGGTCGACGGGAGGGTGTAGATGGGAGGGGGAGGCAGGAAAGAGGAAGGGAGGGCGGGATGGCAGGGAGGCAGGAGGAGAGGAGGGGGTTAACCCCCAACCTATTGCGCACGCAATAGGTTGGGGGTTAATTCCTCCCCTACCCTAAGCCCCCAAAGGGCTTTAAATTTTTATTTTATTTTTAAAGATAAAAAAATTAATTTAATTCAATTTACAAAAGGAAAAAAAAGATGAAAAAAATTAATTAACTTAATTTATTTAAAAAAAATAAAAAAAGTTAAAATAAATAAAACTTAAATTTTTAAAAAAAATTAAATTAAATATAAAAATAAATTAATAAAATAATTAAAAAAGAGATGAAAAAAAAATTAATTTAATTTAATTTTAAAAATTAAAAATAAATAAAACTTAAAATAATATTTAATTAGAAATTTTGAGTTTGAAAATCATTGTAATTCTCATTTTTTATTTTTGATTGTTTTTTAGAAAACTATGGCTTCCAGTTTTGGTTCCAAGGTGTCTTTCAAATACCTTGAACATGCTTGGTATTTTATGGAGTGCAAATCAAAGTATTTTTTAGTGATCACTGCAGAGAATGTGTCAAGCGTGAAATATTCTCCAGAGGCATTAAGAAATGGTGGCATGGTCTCAAACATCAACATTAAAGAAAACCATTTGATAGAAGTTGTGTGCAAAGGAAAGAATGACGAGGTGGTTTATAAGTTACGAGTTACGCACAAGCACTTCTTGAAGCCCTTACTAGATTCAATTGAGGGATCCCAAGAATTACTTAGTGCCTTAGAAGCATTGAAGAAAATGTGGGATGCATTTCCAAGTGGTGGTGTTGTACCTTCAGCAGTAGTACGCCATCTATAACATGTAACCCTCAAGTTGTACCGCCAATATCTGTGGCGATAACTATGGTAACTTCGATAAGAGTAACTACAATATCTGCGGCAGTAACTATAGTATCTCCAACTGTACCTACACCATCGACTGCTGCAACTACAAGAAGGAGTGATCGTGGAGCAGATTCAAGTTCTATAGCTATTCCCATAAAGAGAGCAAAAATAACTCCTACTCCACGTGCAGATCGTTCAAATGAAGGTTATTTAAAACCGGGCAAAAAATTGGATAGCGATGAACAGGAGGATCCGCAAGAAGAAGATACAAGTCTCGAAAACTTTTCTATAAGTCTGGCAGACTTACATCATGGGGTACATTTGGGGATTTTCACAATTCAGCATGGCCACAATGCTTATTGATCGAGCTTTGTTGTTCACAAATCAAAGAAAGATAGATAAGACATTTGCATGCAACTTGTATGAAGATACGAGGAAAACAAGAACTCCAGTTGCCACTAATATCACTCTTCATCCTATGGCATTTAAGAGACTTCAAGAAGATGATCCTACATTGCCTGATGTCACATTTCAAAAGCACGTGGACTTTCTTGATGCTTTTGAGAACTTTAGAAGGAGTGACTTTGTTCATGGAGAGGCTTTGTACCAAAGTCGATATGGGACTGGCATCAAGAAGAGATACATGCTGGCAAACAATAGATTCTTGGAAAGATGCAGGTTTGAGCCTATTGATGGGCAACACTTTTGTGAAGCTTGCTGGATCACCCTTGATGAGGGAAGAAAAGGAAACTTGCCACAGATTGAGTGGATGGAAAAGTTTCAATGGGTCATTTGTCATGTATGCATATTTAATGATGACTCGAAGTACATTCTAGAATCAGAAAGGCTGAATTCTGCTCCATTTAGGTTGAAAAAAAGCTCTTCTCTTTCTAAGATCTTGATAAAGGCAAGGGAGTTATGGATGGGCTGTAGAAAGCCACAAACAATGAAGGGCAAGAGACCTACATCTGAGTACATGGCTCGGTTCTATAGATGCTTGAAAGGTGTTGTAAGCAATACGCAAGGCATACCAAGTAATAAGGTTGAGGCAAAGGATTTGAACACCGTTGTTGCAAGATACAGGGATGTTACTTGCATTGTCTTCCACAAGTACTCAGTGTTTCAGAGCATGGTGGATGTTTGCCAAGCATATGAAATAGGGAAAATATCCTTTGAGGCACTAGAGCACACTGCAACTCAGAGGAAAGAAATAAAGAAACCGATGTCTATTGTTTGGTGGAGAGCATTAAGGTTTGTTCCAGATGCAATAACAGAAGAAGTATGCAAGAAGATCCTAAGTGGTGAGTGCTTCTTTAAAAAGAAGAGCAAGCATAGCAACTTGGATGAAGTGGTCACCCGAATGATTCAAAGTGAGGCTACTCTCTCAGCACTATTGTTTTTATTGAAATCTGATGATGAGTTAGCTGGCAAGTCAATTGATGTGGATAAGAAGAAAGCACTTAGCCTAGGTCAACTCCTTAATAAGACATGGGCTAGAAAGTGGTTGGCTTTAATGGATGCAGATGCCATGCCAACAAAGGATCTAAGAGCTAAAATACTAAAGGTTGTTGAGACAGAATATATGGACATCAAGAAAAAGGCCTTGTAGTCCATTGCCCAAGGTAGAGCAATTGGTGGTTTATATGATGGTTCTCCATTCAGCTTCTCCTATGATATCCTGCTATCAGAGAATGATACAAAATTTGCACACATCAATGGCATTGATACAGAGCATTTCATAACAATGAGCGGTCATGCTTGGGAGAAGCCATGCGTATTTTTCATAGATGAATTGCAAGACCTTGCATTGTCACGGATACTTGAACTTGTGCGGTTTATCATAGAAGGTCCTATGGTAGACAAGAAAAGATCAACGTTGGTCCTGTTCATGACAGAATCACAAAGGGATGCCTTGTATGCGAGTTTGACATCTGCATTTGGGTATTTACTTTCAAAAGTATACCATGGTATAGTCCTACACAATCATATGACTGTCTTGGAAGGCACTGCCATTCAAGTCTGGTAGCCTTTCTTGATGTGCTTCTTATCCAGGGGTGCTGGCAATCTAATCAAAATTCCTTTAAGGACTCTCGAGCTTCATTACTTTGAGGGCAATAAGGTTAAGCTTGATGTAGCAATGGTGGACTACAGAAAGCCGATGTGGATCTTGATGTGATACTAGAGATGACAAAGAATTTACTCAATGATGGGTGGGAAGTAGCATTGTATCGAATGGGTTTTGCTGCTGAGAAATTGCTATGCCAAGGTAGAAATGTAAATGTCATTGATACCCCCCATCAAATTGAGTTCTTTGACACATATTACAGTTGCACTACCTTCTTTGAAGAGGAAAATGTCAAAGAAGAGGGTAGTGAGAAAAATGTCGAAGACGAGGGTAGTGAGTCTGAGGGTGATGATTCTAGCTCAGGTGATGATGAGGATGAAAGCTCTGCATCCAATGAATTATGCCAAGAAGAAATCCGCACAAAGAATAAGGGTGATCAATTGTTAACTAGAGTCAAGAGGTTCCACTCATCATACGAGAAGGCTCGCGACAACAAGAAGTAGTAGTACATCACGTCACAGGAAAAGGTAAGGCTAAAGAGGTGGAAGCACTTCCCTTGAAATTAAAAGTGAGGAAGGCACCCTTGATCTTGGGTGAAGGACATGCAAGTGGATCAAGCAAGGAAGCCTTACTCAAAGAAGGTATGGACGAGGCAAAGCATGACCAAGAGGAGTTACCAGGAGGCATAGATGGTTCTTCAACCATGACCTTACAGACTTCAAAGTAGCCTACTAGTCAGAAACCTAGTAGCGAGGTCCCTACTCACCAAGAACTTGGTCATGAGACTCTAGAGCAGCCTACTAGTCAGGTGCTTGGAGCTAAAGAGCAAACTACCAAGGACCTTGCTACTGAGACTCCAGTCTTAGAGCAATCTATTGGTCAAGACCCTGGTAGTCAAGGGCCTAGCATTGTGGACATTGGTATTGAGTAACATGATGGCTGACAGCTTTGTAATCACAAGTTTTGAACTTCTATGTAAAGCGAATATCTAATAAAAAGTTTACTACTTTTTTGATTTCTTTACTCTCATTATTGTGTATAAAGATTGTTTATGAGGTCCATTTTATACTTAATGGTGTATTTTAAATTTTATGTCAAATGTATTTTTATAGTTAAGGGTGTTTTTTAATACCAAGTGAGGTGTATATGTACACCACTTACACATAAAAGGATTTATCTACACTACCTTTCTAAGGGGTTTATGTACACCACCTTTCTAAAAGAAATGGTCATAAAGGTGTGTGTACACCACTTATACATAAAGGTGTTTATTTACACCACCTTTCTAAGAGAATTGGTCATCTATTATTGGTCATCTATTGATGTTCTTAGGTGATAGTAGCTCAATTCACAAGAAGTTATGAAGATGTTTATGTAGACCACCTTTGTAAGAGATTTTTGTGAAGTTATGAAGATGTTTATGTAGACCACCTTTGTAAGATATTTGGTTATGCATTGATGTTCTTAGTACTTAATCATCAAATCTTTTGTTTTGAGTTGTCAAATCTAGTTTCAAAAACAACATTACTAGTATATTCAAATTGGACTATTTTTTAGTCCATTTCTCAAATTGGACTTTACACAAGTCCAAAAATTTTGAATAGTGTGTTACATGCAATTCCTACATGCAATTTCTACATGCAAGTTCTACATGCAACTCCTACATGCAACATGCAACATGCATGTTCTACTTGCAACTTCTACTTGCAATTCCTACATGTAGAGAGAGACGCTCTCCAACTTGTATAAATACCCCATAATGGAATGAAGCCCACACTCTTTGGGGCATTGTGTTGAGTTCTACTTTGATATTCCAAGCAATTGTCTCAAGTGTCCATGCTTCCTTGCACTCCACATCCAAAAGCATGTCCTAACCTTGCAACTCCTCCTCCCCTCTCCTCCAACCTTGCAACCCATCCTCTCCCTCTCCTCCTCCCTCCTCCTCCTCCCCCCCCTCCTCCTCCTCCTCCTCCTCCACCTCCTCCTCCTCCTTCTCCCTCCTCTCTCTTCTTTCCCCCATGCTCTTACACCTTCTTCCTCTCCCACTCCTATGCCCCCCCTAAACCATTAGTTCCTCAACCCTTAACCTCCATGATCTACAAGGGAGATGAGTTCTCCACCATGTACTCTACCCTAAACCTTGGATCCTCCTTCTAACCTTGGAACCTCCTTCTAAACTCTAGAACTGCTGCTCTCTAAACCTTGGAACCTCCTTCTAAACCTTGGACTTCCTTCTAAACCTTGGAACCTCCTTCTAAACCCTGAACTTCCCTCTAACCCTTAAACTCCTCCTAAACCCCTCAACCCCTAATGAAGGTGAAAACCTTCATTACCTAAACCATGATGATACACATTCCTTTTACACATGCATGCACTATGTTTGCTTATCACACTTAAGCCTATGTCTCTCATTGGAATACGACTCGAGGTCCTAAGCTACACGTATACAAACAACAACCCCGATATATCTGTAGTTGACAAAAAGCCTCGGAACCTTGCATACTGAGAAAACCCTACTCTTCCAATGAAAGCCATGGGAAAGAGCCAACATCTGGTGCTGTTGTCGGGGAGACTAGTGTCTCAAGAAACGAGTAAACATACGCAGGTATGTGTAAAAGTCAAACTACTACGAATTTCCATGAACATACCACTCAAGGGCAAGGAGTTCGCAACTCTAGCCAAACATATCAACCCCAAGCATCAACCTTGGGATACTACCTTAATGAAATTTCTTTATTTCTTAAAAAGAAGCAAGTTGATAAACAAATCAGGCTAGGTAGTGGATACGAATAAGTAGTGCTTGCAATTTCGAACATTTTACCTTTTTGTAGAAGAGCAAACCAAGCTAACCATGAAAAGTTATGACTCAGGAAGAGTTTAGGGTTTAACACTAAACCTACACCCATTTCCTATAAAAACCCACTCCACCCCCTCATCATTCATCTTTCACATCTTGCCTCCATCCTCTTCCCCATTCCGAGTCCTATGTAAGACACTCCTCCCTCTCCATCGACCACCACCCTACTCCCATCCTCACATGGTGAGTTACTTTGAGCCCATCTCACAGCGATAACCTAGCCATCCAACGACTGTCCATTGGTCCTCAACAATCCTGTTACATCGAGAAAGACTTGGAGAGCATTCAGGTGACCATCTCTTCCTCCCTTTGGATTTTCATCAAAGTTTTCCGTCCGTCAAGTTTTTTCTTTTTTCTTTTTTTCCCCTCCCCCTCCACCATTCCCCCTTCCACCACCATCCCCTCCATTCACCCCCCCTCCCTCCATTCTCCTCCCCCCCTCTCCACCACCCCCCCTTCCATCTCCACCACCCCTTCCCCCCCCCTCCCTCCCTCCATCCCCCCCTCCCCCCCCTCCACCCCCCCCCCCTCTCCACCACCCTCCCCTCCATCTCCACCACCCCCTTGTTGAGATATCGAGCTCCACTCGAGATATGCCAGGGTGACCGTTGTGTACTTATGTCACCGACTTGTTAGCTAGAGATGCGGTTGGTACACCGCCCACGAATAATAGCTGGATGACAGCTATCCTTATCTACTATAGTTCGTGGCTCAGTTAGTATGCCACCTTAGTTAGTTGAGTTTGGTTTGAGACCCACATATAGGGTTCTTCTATTTCTTTGTACTTGAGTTCTTTTGGCTTACACAACTAAGAAGAGGAAAACTGTTTTTAGCCTCCACCTTTGTATGTATTCCCCCATTGTGATTATGAGAAAGCCTCAAGTGAGACTCCTTCCCTCTCTCCCACAATCTTCACATGGTATCAGAGCCTTGTTCGTGGTAAGGAGCTCAAGAAAGCAAGCCAAGTTCGTGGTGTCCTGGTAAGAGGACCAGTGTTGCTTTCCTATTTCGAGTTAGGGAGCAAATCTCTGCAGGTGGCATAGCCAGAAGTGCAGGAGTGCACTGTTTCAGATTGAGACGCCCTTCGCGGTGTGGCGAGAGCGCAGTATATGCTGCGGGTAAGGGCAAAGCCCTTAGTGACTTTATTTTTCTGATTTGAGGCCGTTTCGGGGCCCGTTTTGAAGGCGGAAGTTCTTCGCAGGCACTCAGAAAAAGGCCCTATTTTTTGTTGTGCGACCACTGCGCGGCTAGTTGGTGGAAAGGTGCCGCAGAAATTGCATCGTATGCCTATGTGCAGAGATATTGGGAGTTACAGATTCATGCCTATTGCCTGTTGATGCAAAATCGTCACTAGGAAGTGACTGTGTGGTGAAATACCACTTTCGTCAGTTTTGCAGATCTGCCCGTGTGAGGCAAAAGCTGTGTTTTTTGCAGTGACAGAATATTTTGCAGTGTTCTGTAATGGCATCTGATTCTCTTTCACAGATTGTCACTGAAAAGCTTAACAAGAACAACTTCCAAGCATGGAAGTTTAGAATGACGAATTTCTTGATGGGAAAAGGCTATTGGGAATTCATTACAGGAAATGAAGAAGAACCTGTTCTTCCTAATGTTCCCAGTCAACAGGAAATGCAGGCATTCAAAGGATGGCATGAGAGAGCCAGGAAAGTTATGTACTGGATGTCTATCAGTATTTCGGAGTCCATGATTGTGCATATTCAGGATGCAAATATGCCAAATGAGGCATGGGATACTTTGGCAAAAATGTATAGCACAAATACGCAAGCCAGGAAAATGCAACTCAAACAAGAGTTGCACAATGTGCAGAGAGAAAATTTGAGCATAAATGACTACCACATGAAAGTGAAGAAAATTGCAGATGCACTTGCTTCCATTGGGTCGCCAGTGGATGATGATGATTTGGTTTCTGTGACCTTGAATGGTCTAGGAAAGGATTATGCACAGTTCTGGACATCCATTGCCATCCGTGAAAACTTTCCTGATTTTGAGGAGCTGATTGCTCTTCTAATCTCTGAAGAGCAGAGAAATGGTGGTGCATCTTCTTCAGCAGGAACTTCAAAAGAAACTATCTTCTACTCAAATGCTGGTAGAGGTAGAGGCAGAGGTAGAGGAGGCCGATCTGCAGGCCGTGGTAGAAATCAGAATATGCAGCAAATGCAAGAAAACCAGTCCTATGCAGGAGGACGTGGTAACTCTAGAGGCAGGGGGAGCCAAAGAGGCCGTGGTGGATGGCAGAGAAGCCAAAATGCAAACAACAATGTTGAATGCTACTATTGTGGCAAAATGGGTCATATGGCTAAGGACTGCTATAAAAAGCAGAATGACATTATGAGTGGAAAATTGCAGCAAGGCAATTATGCATCTTCTAGCAGGCAGGGTGATGACAGAAATGAGCATCTATTTATGGTGCAGCATATGACCAATTCTGTGACAAGTGCAGAAGAACAAAATGATGTGTGGTATGTTGACTCAGGTGCGTCAAACCACATGCATGTAGAATGGATGCAAGATGCAAGGAAGATGGAAAAGCCAGGATTTGTGGAGACTGGTGATGATACTGCACATCCTATTGTGCAGATTGGCAAAATTCCTTTGTCTATGCAGGATGGGAAAAAGAAATACTTGTCTGATGTATTTCATGTCCCAAACATCACCAAGAACCTGGGTTCTGTTGGTCAGATGGTTGAGCAGGGCTTGCAGGTCAGATTTAATCCTCATGGATGCTTTGTTGAGGATATGAAAAATAATGGTCGCTTGATAGCAAAAGGAAAGAAGAAGGGCAGGATGTTTACGTTGGATGCAGACATGCCTGAATTGAGTGCAACAATGTTTGCACATGGGACCGGTGTAGTTGTAGATATTGATATCTGGCACAAACGCATTGGTCACGTTAATATACAGCGACTTAAATCAATGCAAGCCCAAAATATTGTTGCAGGATTGCCTAAATTCAAGGTTGCAGAAATGCACAAGGTTTGTGAAGCCTGTCAATTTGGGAAACAGGCAAGGAAACCTTTTCCTAGGCATGTTCAAGAGAGTAAAAAGCCATTGGAATTAATCCACTCTGATGTGTGGACTACAAAAGATGCATCTATTGGAGGCTGTCACTATTTTGTCACATTTATTGATGACTTCAGCAGAAAACTGTGGGTGTATTTTATGAAAAAGAAAAGTGAAGTGTTTGGGCACTTCAAAGTTTTCAAAGCTATGGTGGAAAAAGAAACAGGCCTGCAAATAAAATGCCTAAGGTCAGATGGAGGGGGAGAGTACCTCTTAAATGAGTTTGCAAGGTTCTTGTAGGAGCATGGTATAAAGCACCAATATTCATGCAGTCATACCCCACAGCAAAATGGAATTGCAGAAAGGAAAAACAGAAATATTGGAGAGGTATCTCGGGCTATGCTAAATGAAAAAGATCTACCAGATTATTATTGGGCTGAAGCAGTTGCTACAGCAGTCTATATAATGAACAGGACTCCCACTGCAGCAATACATGGCATGACGCCAGAGGAGATGTATACTGGTAGGAAACCAGATATTTCTCATTTGAAGATTTTTGGTTGCATTGCCTATGTCCATGTGCCAGATGAGTTGAGGTCCAAGTTGGATCCAAAAGCTGAGAAGTGCATCTTTATTGGTTATTCTCTGCAGCAGAAAGGGTATAGATGCTATAACCCTTCTACACGTAAGTTCACAGTGAGCAGAGATGTTGTCTTTGATGAGATGAGCAGCTGGTATAAACCAGTAAATGTGATGATTGATGTAGATGCACAAAATGGTAATGCTGCACAGAATGCACAGCAGCAATCACAAAATATCAGTGGACCTGGAGTGTCCTCTACTAGTGGTTCACATGCTTCGCCATGGACAGGCAGATTGAGATCAGGAGAATCCTACAGGAACCAGAACCCACTTCTTTTGAGCAAGCCATGGGAAATGAAAAATGGGAGAAAGCCATGGATGAAGAAATGGATGCCTTGGATGCTAATGCTACATGGGAATCGGTGCCTTTGCCTAAAGGCAAGAATGCAATTGGCTGTAAGTGGGTTTATAAGATCAAGCACAATGCAGATGGTTCTGTGAATAGATACAAGGCAAGATTAGTTGTCAAGGGGTATGTACAGACATATGGCATTGATTATGAAGAAACTTTCAGCCCGGTTGCAAGGATGGCAACCGTAAGAGCAGCCATTGCTATGGCTGCATCAAAGGGATGGTCTTTACATCAGATGGATGTAAAGAATGCCTTCTTGCATGGTGATTTGCAAGAAGAGGTCTTTATGGAGCAGCCAGTAGGTTATGTTCATGCTATTCATCCTGAGTTTGTTTGCAGTTTGAAGGAAGCCTTGTATGGCTTGAAGCAAGCACCTAGAGCATGGTCTGACAAGATAGGATAGTATCTTGTCACTATTGGCTTTAAGATTTCCAAGGCAGATTTCTCACTCTATGTGAGAAAAACAGAGAAAGGGATTATGCTGCTGGTCATTTATGTTGATGATTTGATCATCACAGGTGATAGTGATGAAGATATCCTTCATGTAAAAATGCTATTGAGGCAGAAGTTTGAGATGAAGGATTTGGGAGAGTTGCGTTATTTCTTGGGCACTGAAGTGATTAGATCACCAAGTGGGATACAGCTCTTGCAGAGGCAGTATGGATTGGACATGCTGTCCAAATATGGGATGACAGGCTGTAAGCCTATTTCAGTTCCTTTGGAGCAGAATGTGAAGCTGAGCACAGATGCAGGTGAGCTTCTGGAAGACCCTACTATGTACAGACGCATAGTAGGAAGTTTGATTTACATGACTATTACCAGGCCAGATTTGAGCTATGCTGTTGGGTTGGTAAGTCAGTTTATGCAGGCTCCAAGGAAACCGCATTTGGATGTGGCTAGACGCATACTCAGGTATGTGAAGTCCACATTGTAGTATGGACTATTTTATGAGGCTGGGGTTCAGATACAGTTGCATGGATACACTGATGCTGATTGGGCTGGTAGCATTTCTGATAGACGATCTACCAGTGGATATGTGTTCTCTTTTGAGAGTGCTGCAGTCACTTGGAGCAGTAAGAAACAGCCTACAGTTGCCTTGTCGAGCACAGAGGCTGAGTACAGGGGTGCAGCAATGGCTGCATGTGACGTAGCTTGGTTGCATAAGCTACTCTATGATATGCATCAGTCTACAGATGGGCCGGTTGTCATTTATTGTGACAACATGAGCAATATACACTTGGCAAAGAACCCAGTCTTTCATGCCAGAACAAAGCACATTGAGGTGCATTATCACTATGTGCGGGAGAAGGTTTTACTAGGTCTTATTGATCTAGTTTATGTCAGCACAGAGGATCAGGTAGCTAACATATTCACGAAAGCATTGGGCACAGAGAAGCTGCGCAAGTTCAGAGACCTACTTGGTGTGCAGGATTTGGGATTGAGCTCGAGGGGGAGTGTTGAGATATCGAGCTCCACTCGAGATATGCCAGGGTGACCGTTGTGTACTTATGTCATCGACTTGTTAGCTAGAGATGCGGTTGGTACACCGCCCACGAATAATAGCTGGATGACAGCTATCCTTATCTACTATAGTTTGTGGCTCAGTTAGTATGCCACCTTAGTTAGTTGAGTTTGGTTTGAGACCCACATATAGGGTTCTTCTATTTCTTTGTACTTGAGTTCTTTTGGCTTACACAACTAAGAAGAGGAAAACTGTTTTCAGCCTCCACCTTTGTGTGTATTCCCCCATTGTGATTGTGAGAAAGCCTCAAGTGAGACTCCTTCCCTCTCTCCCACAATCTTCACACCCCTTCCATCTCCACCACCCTTTCCCCCCCCCCCCTCCACCACCATCCCCCTCTCCACCACCCTCCCCTCCATCTCCACCACCCCCTTCCATCTCCACCACCCCTCCCCCCCCCCTCCATTGCCCCCCCTCCACCACCATCCCCTCCATTTCCCCCTCGTTCCCGCCCCCCCTCCACCACCACTCCCCTCTCCACCACCCTCCCCTCTATCTCCACCACCCCCTTCCATCTCCACCACCTTCCCCCCTGCCCCCTCCCTCCATTGCCCCCCCCTCTCCACCACCCTCCACTCCATCTCCACCACCGCCTTCCCCCCCCTCCCTCCTCCACCACACCTCTCTCTCTCTCTCTCTCTCTCTCTCTCTCTCTCTTCTCCCCCCCTCTCTCTCTCTCTCTCTCTCTCTCTCTTGCTCTCTCTTTCTTTCTCTCTCTCTCTCTATCCCCTCTCTCTTCTTCCCCCTTTCCCCCCTCTCTCTCTCTCTACCCCCTCTCTCTCTACCCCCCCTCTGTCTTCTACCCCCCTCTCTCTCTCTCTCTCTCTCTTCTCTTCTCTCTCCCCCCTCTCTCTCTTTTCTCTCCTTCTCTCTCTACCTCCCCTCTCTCTCTCTCTCTCTCTCTCTCTCTCTGTCTCTCTCTTTTTGCCACTCTCTCTCTTCTCTCTCTCTCTCTCTCTCTCTCTCTCTCTCTCTCTCTCGATCTTTTTGCCCCCCTCTCTCTCTCTTTCTACCCCCCCTCGCCATCCACTCCCTACCCTAATTCTACCTAAAGGGCTCTTTAGCCCTTCTATTAAACTAAGGGCTTAAAACCCCTTACTACGAAGCTCTCGATGCTTGCCATCGTGGTGAGCTGACGTGCAGTGCCTACCAAGGGCGATGTAACCAACCACCAACAGCGACGCTCGCCCCGCTAGTCTCACAATGCCGCCCGTGTCCTCCCTCTAACTCCACTCTGCCCTTCATCCTCCACCATCTCCCCCAAACCACATCATCCTCTCCACACCTCCCTCCCCATTCCCCTCCCGATGGCCACCACTCGATGCCCCCCTTCTTAAAAAAAACCTAACCTAACCTAACCCTAGGACTAGTTAGGTTACTTTAACCTAGGTTAGTTAGGTTAACTTTAGGCTAGTTACTTACAATTAGGTTAGTTTAACTGTTAGTTAGTTATACTAACTAGATAGTTAGGTTAGTTTGACTGTACTAGGTTAGCTCAACTAACTGTGGTTAGTTTAGTTAGCTACAGTCAGTTTAAACCATAACTAGGTTAGGTTAGACTAACTGTTAGGCATCTAATTGGATAGTTAGATTAGTTAGACTACCTGTTAGGCATCTAATTGGATAGTTAGATTAGTTAGACTAACTAGGCCAGTTAGGTCAACTGAGTAGGTCAATTACTACCCCTCAGTTAGTCTTAAAGCCCATTCACACCAATTTTAAGACCAAGGGGGTCCCCGCACAAAAAAGGTCCATTTTCCCCCTTCTTTAACCCCTTGTAACTCATCCGTTTGGGACCCAAATTGGACCCCGTTTGAACCACGATTTCACACACAAAAATATCACGCTACGGGGTATTTTTCCAGCCCATTTCACACCATTTGAGCATCCCTAGCACTCGCTCATTCGTGCCCCAGTGTGGGGCTCGTTTCACACTAATTTGCTTGTATCTTTACGCCATGACCTCCAATTAACGATTTGTCTGCACATGCACATTTCCCTACACATGTGGGACAATATTAGGCACATTATTAACATGAAGGTCCCTACAACACGAACACCATTCTAACCCTCCAAACACATTTATATCAACACCCGCACTTGCGGCCAGAGACACCCTTTGCAACTCTCGCCCAATCTACATGTAGCTATGCTCTAGCCAACACCTTTGACTCCAATGCTCACCAAATCCACAAGCAACTCTATTGCAACCATGGCCTCCGATAATCCTCTACCCCGATACCCCCCCTAAAATTCAGGAAATCCATTTAACACCTCCATGCCACAACATGGCTGGACGAGATCACGACGATGATGGAGATATTGACCTCGATGCAGAGGCTGACAATTTCTTTAATTGCAAAAATATTAACAATCAAGGCAGGCGCTCCTTAGGAAAATTAGAACTTCCCAAATATAATGGTAGGTGAGATCCAACCCAATTCCTCCAGCATTTTGATGTCGCATGCCGAGCAGGTGGAGATCAATACCATGAAACTAAGGTGGCTTGGACTCCCATGCCTTTAATTGATGAAGCATCTGAATGGTACCTAGACCTTCTAGTGGAAGAGCAAGCCATATGGAACCTACTTCAAACAGAATTCAAAAGGCGCTTTCAAACGGAGAGGCTACAAGATGATCCCGCTCTCCAAATAAGCAAGATCGAACAAGGCCAACTAGAAGATCTATGCATGTACCTGGGCAAAATTAAAAGATTAATCGCCAAATGTGACCCACTCCCTGATGCAAAATACCTCACGGCCTGATTCATTGCAGGACTAAGGGAGAAAATCCGAAAGGATATGAAAAAGATTAGCAGCTATGAAACGTTCAGTGCTGCTCATGCGGCAGCCATTGACATCGAGGATGGCATGACTGACTATGACACTAGCAATGATGATGGCAGATCTAGTGCATGAGATAAGCACTCTAAAAAGGGCAAATCCAAGTCCACTGCAGAAACATCAAATGAAGATCGCCTAGAGGCCATGACCATGAAGTTGAAAGAAGACATGATGTAGGCCATGGAATGAAAACTTCACTTGTCTGAGCTATCAACTCAGACATATCCACAGCAAGAAAATGTTTGGTGTCCACACTGCATGGCCAATCATACAACAAATGAGTGCCTGGTCCTAACAGCCAAGATCACTGCATAAGAAAATCCACTGCCAAGGTTGTGGGGCCACATCTACATCGTCGGCGGCCATGATGAAAATAGTTGCATCTTCAACATGCACAACAACCCGCCTCGACCTCAATAATACCAAGTGGCATCCATGCCAGTGTACGGGCAACTGGCACTTGCACAAGCGCCCCTAGCTGTGAGGCTAAATCTAGCTCCTCAAGAATATGAATCCACGACCATTACCCACAATTACTTAGGAATATGAATCCACGACCATACCCAAGAGCACCAAATCCAGCTCCTCAGGTAGTTCCAATACATCAATTACAAGCCGAGGAAGTAGACTCGCCATTTGAGTATGAAGAAAAGTACCTACTATACTATGTAGAAGGCATAGAGGGACTAATACCAGTCTATGCAAATCAAGTACATTCCAACACATATCGAGCGACAATCAAGTGCTACAGTTGTGGAGAAAATCACTGGATCACAAAGTGCCATGATCGTGGTAGCCCCGCTACTTTCCAACCACTCTGCAGAGATTGTAGCATAGGACATACTTGTATGGATTGTCCCATGAAAAATAAGGTCCCACAACAAACAAAGGTTAAGCATGACATCCCAATTGGCATCATTAGGGTGGACCATCAAAGTCTGGGTCCGGCGGCAAGTGTAATATCACAACCTATGAATGTAATTACACACCAACAGAAAGAGGCCACCAAGGACCCTAACATTCCAATCCAACCAAACCGACTTCTTAAAAGGAAAGCACAAGTGCCTCCACCTCCACCAAGCAATGAGCAGCCAAGCTCATCCACATCAACTCCCAAGCCTCAGATAAAAGAAGCTCCATACCCAAATGCAAAAGTGGAGAAGGCTCATTTTCAGGCACTTCAACAATGGGTACAAAAGGAACAAGCTCAATTTGAGGCTGAGAAACAAGCTCAAGATCCAATCCATGACTTGGCCTCACAAAGTATTGATACTATACTTGAGCCTCTGTTCCAACAATAGACTCCACAACATAATGTACTGCCATGTCAACTTGAAGGAGCCGCACTCTCTAGCATCCTGAGTTGCCTTGTGTCAATTCCCATCGAAATCCTCCCTATGGAATTGTCCCAATCTCTGGGAGAGTTTCAAAGGATGGATTGAACTCGCAAATCCCTCTCCACCAATGAACGACATCGAAGATATCCCTATGCAGATGGGTGAGAGAGATGACATACACAACATTACTGTGCCTTTGATAGACAAGGCATATAATGAAGTCCAAGCCATAGTGGATGGTGGAGCAGGTGTAAATGTCCTATTAAAGGAGGTCTTCGATGAATGGGGTCTCCCACCAATGCAAAAGGCTAATTTCAACATATGCCTTGCTGATGATTCACAAGCTAAACCCTTGGGAATAGTGAATGGCGTGTCCACAAAGGTCACAGGAGTCCGCTTTTCCCTTCAATTTACAATCTTGGATCTCCCCAAAAAATCCTATCAAATATCATTGGGACGTCCTTGGTTACGGGAAGCATCAGTCCTCCATGACTGGGGAACTGATAGACTGACAATCCAGAATCGCGACACTGTAGTGAGGGTGAATGTGGGAAAGGAGCTATAAAACCAATTGTGCCTAGAGCATTGGATGACACATCTTCAATGACAATCTCAAGCAAATGCCATAGCGGGCAATTCACAAAGCAATGTCAATAACTGGATACAAACATGGGCAACCATCGACAACTACCATTTATTAGATCCCATCTTTTCACAAATAGATGCTAAGGTGCTACAGGTAGATCTTCCACTCACACAGGAAGAACCAATCGATCTAGAGATGCCACTGTTTATGGCTGACCTCGAGTGGAATAATGAACCTGAAGAAGGTACCCATACCAACAATGACTCCGATTTTCCTTGAGACCTTGAAACTGAGGCTGAGAATGCTGAAATTGAAGATCAGATCTTTGATAATGACTTAGCCATTCTGCATGCCCTAATGGCAGTCGAGCTCCCAAAAGTTGAGCCTCCAAAGTTGAATAATAATAGAAGATCCCGCAAGAAAGCTAAAGGAGGAAATCGCAGAAAAGCCAAGGTTGAACACTTCAATGAATTCGAACGAGTCCAAAGAAGGATCATCAAATTATATCTTGCAAAGCTAGCTCCCTCAAAATCAAAACCACCGCTTCTTGAATGGTCCCTTGAGGGACTAGAAGGAGTATGCATAGCAAATGAAACCTTACTTGGGAACACCTTACCAGTGGAAAAGTTACCCCACAGTTCCCAACGTAAGAAGTTTTGGAAATACAAGCCACATGTGCGGATGAAGCTCAATCAAGAGAGTTCAAAAAAAGAAAGTAAAAAAGAACCTAACAAATTGGTAAATGAAACTATGCCACCTAGTACACATGGCACATGTTAGGCTAATTCAACACCATCAGAGGCCGATCTTCGAGAAGTGTCGGAGTACTTCAAGATTTACACGTGGCAGTGTCCCAATAGCAATGCCAAGACCACTAAGAGAATCTAAAGTTCAAGACACTGATAGCATTGGAGAAACTCCAATCTATGAGGGACCAGCAAAAACACACACAATAAACCTTGCCCTGGAAGGGGAGGAAGAAAAACTGGTTTTCATTGGGAAACAACTTCGACAGAAAGATGAAACCAAACTCAAAGCACTCCTAATGGAATACCGTGACTGCCTAGCATGGTCATACAAAGACATGAAAGGAATTTCACCAGACATGGCAGTACACATGATACCTATAAGGGAAGGTGCCCACCCTAAGGTATGTGGACCTTATCACACAAATCCTAAGTATGGCACCATGGTTTATGACAAGTTGGAAAAACTCCTAGATGCCAGATTCATCTACGAGATAGAGCACACTGATTGGGTTTCACCCATCATCATTGTGCCTAAACGCAAGAAGAAGCTCAAAATATGCATAAGCTTAAAGAATGTGAATGCCGCCACAATTATGGATCACTATCCCCTACCCTTAACAGAAATAGTGTTGGAAAAGGTGGCAGGTTCCAAAATATATAGATTTTTGGATGGCTTCAGTGGCTATAACCAAGTGCAAATTGCTCCTAAAGACCAATCAAAAACAACATTTGCTACAGAATGGGATATGTTTGCATATAGAGTCATGCCATTTGGCCTTTGTAATGCCCCAGCCACATTCCAGCGAGTCATGTTCATAGCTTTCAAGTCATTTCTGAATAAGTATTTATAGGTGTTCTTGGATGATTTGTGCATCCATTCAAACAAAAAAGACCACTTCAAATGTCTTGAAGCAATATTAATCAAATGCAGGGAGTATGGCATCTCCCTAAATCCAACAAAATGCCAGTTCATGGTCACTGATGAAGTTGTTTTGGGACAGATCGTTTCTCAACATGGGATTGCAACTGACATGGACAAAATAAAAATCATCATGGAATTGCCTCCTCCTACAAATTCCAAAGGTGTACAAGTCTTTATGGGACATGCAGGCTATTATAGAAGATTTATATTATGGTATGCCATGATAGCTAGACCACTTTACAAATTATTAGTGGAATTATTATGGATAGAAGAATGCGACCAAGCCTTTGAGCTTTTAAAGTGGTGCCTAATCACAGCACCCATCCTTATATCTCCCAATTGGGATATCGATTTTCATGTTCATACTGATGGATCCGAGTATGCAATTGGGAGTGTGCTTTTTCAACCTAGTGAACATAAGGAAGACTACCCATTCTACTTCGCCAGTCGACAACTCAATGATGTAGAGATCAACTATACCACCATAGAAAGAGAAGCCCTAGCAATGGTGTATAGTGTTAAGAAATTTTGGCACTATCTACTGGTGGCAAATGATTTTGTCTTCTACATTGACCATGCTTTATCTTGTGAACCATCTGTGTACAACAGGAAAAAATAACTAGATGGCTCCTCTTGCTTCAAGAATTCAACTTCAAAATAGTGGTTCACAAGGGTGCCCAACACTACATTGCCGATCACATGTCTCGTGTCAAGTCGGGAGAAGAAGCCACTGGAGTAGAAGATGACTTGCCAGATGCCACACTATTTCAAATAGATGTTGTTCTAGAGTGGTGTGGAGATATCATTGGGTACTTAATGGCAGGAAGAGCACCCCCTGAAATGAAAGCAGTAGATGCCAGAAAACTAATTCTAAAGGTTGCACCCTATCAACTCATTGCATGACAACTATACAAGATAGGCAAGGACCAGGTATTAAGAAGATGTGTAATGCCTCATGATATCATGCCAATCCTGAGTGAAGTCCATGAAGGCATTGCGGGAGGACACTTCCAAGGGGAAGCCATAGCAAGAAAAGTCCTCCTTGCAGGCTACTAGTGTCCAACACTATGGGCAGATGCTTATGAATATGTAAAAGGCTGTGATGTATGCCAATGGACTACTAAACCACAACACAAAGACTTCAATCCCCTAACAATAGGTGTTGCACATAAACCATTTAAAAATTGGGGGATTGACTATGTGGGTCCCATCCATCAGAAGCAAAGGGAATACAAGTACGCTACATCATTGTGGCCACTAATTACTTTACAAAATGGGCTGAAGCTAAAGCAGTCAGAAAGGTAGATGCCAGAAGCACAACAAGATTCTGATACAAAAATGTGATCACCCGATTTGGCACGGATGCCCCATTGAAATTGTGTCGGATAGAGGCACACATTTTGTCAATGAGGTAATCCAAGAACTCTTGTCTGGCTTTATGGTAATCCATAGAAAAAGCACACCCTACTACCCCCAAGAGAATGGATAGGTCGGATCCACCAACAAAATATTATGCATTATCCTCACCAAGGTAGTAGAACCATAGCATTTTGATTGGGTAGAGAAATTGAATGCAGCCTTATGGGCATATAGAACCACACTCAAGGTTAGTACAGGGAACACACCTTTTCAATTGTATGGCTTGAAGCTATGGTCCCACTAGAATTTGTAATACCAAGCCTATGCATAGCAGTAAAGGAACACATGGGAGACCATGAATCCTTGAAAGAAAGACTCTATCAGTTGGAGAAGCATACATAGACAAGACTAGTCACCTACCATGCCATGACAACAGAAAAACGTAGAAGAAAAGCATGGTTTGACAGAAATATTAAAGCTATAGAAATCAAGAAAGGTGATGTTAAATTACACGGCACAGCAGAACAGAAACTGAATAAAGAATAGAGAGTACACAACAAAATGGAGAGGAACAAAACTTTCCTTCAATACTGATGTAGTACAGATGATGGCCACGTCCACCCATGCACTCCCACAGTGGGAAGGTCGCCTTTTTATAGCTATGAGGGCGGTAGTCGGATCAATGTAGTCGGTGGAGCCAACCACTCAACCTAGTTGGTGGAGTTGACCAGAGTCAACCTAGTCAGTGGAACCGACTAGTCATCCATGGAATATTTAAGGAATATTCCCTATACCCTTGACCGTGAGAGCAAGGGGCTCCCACACAATCACCTTTCTACCATCAACGGTCTCATTGATAGACCTCATCTGACATGCAAGTCAGGATCCATCCAGTGTCCCGGTCTCACACATGGCTTCTCCTCATATGGGGGCCTTACAACTTGAGCACCTTGGACCACTAGTGGTTACCAAGAGGGTGGGGAATTGAGCATATCTAACATCCCCCCTCAATGTCCACCTATAGGTGAACTACCTTCTCGGCCCAATGCCAAGTCTTTGAAGATGACCCTGAAGCTGATCCTTCCCGAGTGCCTTGGTGAAGATATCTGCTCCATTTTGCTTGGTTGGATAGTAAACAAAGTTCACTATCCCATCCTCGATCAAATCATGCACATAGTGATATTGAATCTCTATATGTTTTGTGCATGCATGAAACACTATATTTTTAGCAATGGCCATGCAACTTTGATTGTCGCACATCAGCACAGTTGCCTCATCCTCTTGCACTCGCATGTGCCATAAGATCAGCCACACTGCTTCACATGCACCAAAACATGCTGCCTTGTACTCAGCCTCAGTAGAAGACAATGCCATTGTTGGTTGTTTCTTACTGATCCAAGAGAAGATACCTGAACCTAAAGAGAAAAAATATCCAGAAATTGATTTCCTGGAATCAACATCTCCAGCCCAATCTATGTCATAATGGCCAGCCAAGGAAGTTCTCGTACCATAGGTGATGCCATATTCACCCTTCACATACCTGAGCACTCGCATCCTTGCATTCCAATGATCCCTGGGGCTTATTAGAGAACCTACTCAAGACACCAATAGCAAAACTGATGTCCGGTCTGGTGTTGCACATATAAATGAGATTGTCAACCAACTTCCTGTACCTCTCGTGGTGGTGAGGCATCCTCTATAGAAAATCTCACATTTACCTCCATAGGTGTAGCTATCTTCTTGTACTCAGACATACCAAATGCCTTCAAGATCTCCCTTGCATATTTTTGCTTAGAGAGTTTGGCACTCTATGTTGTAGCTCTGATGGTTTCCAATCCTGTGCCATGATTTCATATGTTAGATATGGTCAATGCCCCACCCTCTTGGTAACCACTAGTGGTCCAAGGTGCTCAAGTTGTAAGGCCCCCATATGAGGAGAAGCGATGCCTGAGCCCAAGACACTGGATGGATCCTGACTTGGATCCTGACTTGCATGTTGGATGAGGTCTATCAATGAGAGCGTTGATGGTAGAAAGGTGATTGTGTGGGAGCCCCTTGCTATCGCTGGGGTTTGGGGGCCAACTGGCCCCCAGTTGGGGGGTCCCAGGGGGCCAGTGACCCCCCTGGTGGGGGTTCGGGGGTGAGAGCCCCTGAGGTGAAGATATAGGAAATATTTCCTGAATATTCCATGGACGACTAGTCGGTTCCACCAACTAGGTTGACTGGTCAGCTCCACCAATTAGGTTGACTGGTTGGCTCCACCGACTACATTGATCCGACTACTACCCTCATAGCTATAAAAAGCTGACCTTCCCAGTCCATTGTACCACATGAGATCTTCCAGCTAGTAGCTCTTCACCTAGTATCTGTCTAGATTGCCATCTAAGCTGCACTGTGGGAGTGCACGGGTGGACGGAGCCATCGTTTGTACTACATTAGTATTGAGGGAAAATTTTGGTCATCTTCGATTTGCTGTGTACTCTCTATTATTTGTTCAGTTTCTGTTCCACTGTGCCGTGTAATTTAGCGTGTAATTTAGCATCATAGGTGTAAGCAGCGGATGTATGCAATGACAAACAAGCATTTTTTTAGATTGGACCATAGCTCCTGAGATGTATTTGCTAGCTGTGTCTTCATATCTGTTAGATCAAAGGAGGTTAGAAATATACCATCAACCTCCTATGCCATTTCCTAGAGTTTTTGATCAACTCCTTCTTAGGCATATATCCATTCTTTGAGTATAAGATTCTCAATGTTCAAGTCAGAATGGGCTGCACCCATGCAATCCAACTATAGAAAAAATTCTGCCTTTATTTCTTCCAACCAAGTCGTGACAGTAGGTAGGCATTCTTTTTGGACTCTGACCTGGGCAGTGAGTTTGGAGACTTGCTTCGCTTGCATAGTTTTGTACTGTGCATATTCCCTCTTGACCTCCTCTAGCTCCAACTATGTGGCATGCAACTTTTTCTGCATGTCGGCTTGCTTCAGCATGTATTTGTGTCCATCTTTTTTATCCTCTCTTAATTCCTATACTTGCTACTTCAGTTGCTGTAGAGCTGAATTTTCCTATGTTCATCAACATAGTCCTATAAAACTTTGAGTGCATGTTCTGGCTCCATGCTAGCATGTACTCCTTGCTGGCATGTACTCCTTCCATAGTCTGACTTTTCATCTTCTATTTTGGAGATGCCTACAAGTCATCCATTCTATGAACAGGGGTGAATGGTTCAAAAGAGCTTCTAGAAGGTGTTGTAAGCAGCATATCTTCTGGTTTGCTCTAGTTCTTTGGCTTTTGAAGCACAAATTTTGGCCAAAGATTTAACTTGATCTCCTTGGAAGACTTTGGCTCTATTGGTGTGGCTAGAAACTCTTCTCCTACAAGAGGCGTGTCCCACGGACATTTCACCAAGGATTGACCATAGACAACCATAATGGCTTCCTCCTTGGAGTATTGGGCCTCTTCCAATGCTTGTAGCATGACCCTGTTTGACTTCTCCTCCTCAAGCCTTTTCTCTTTCTTTGCTTTTGTGTGCTCTTCATTGTACTGATGGACTTCCTTGGGGGCCTTTGTACCCATATCAGTAGTATGTGAACTTGTGAGCCCTGCAATTGCAGAAGTTGTTCTTAAATTGCATCGATGGATTCTTCTGGGGATAATCTATTATCTATTGCCACTCTCAAGCTACCTGCCAAAATTTCCATAAGTACTACTACTTCACAGCCATACACCAACCTAATAGGTGTTAATGTAGTTGCAACCTTGTGTGTTGTTCTAAGTTCCCATAGTATTGAATCCAAGTGCTCATCCCAATCCTCGGGGTGATTATCCATTGTTATTCTCTAGAACTTTTTCATTAGTTTGTTGGAGCTCTCAGCCTACCCATTGGCTTGTGGGTAATAGGCTGTAGAATTTTTATGCAACATCATGTGCATTTTTATCATCTTCCTAATTGTTTTTTTAAGGAAATGGGTGCCTCTATCTAACACTATTTCAATAGGAACACCAAACCTGGTACAGTTGTCATTAAGGAAATGTGCCACAGTCCTAGCCTTGCATGTTGTGATAAAGAAAATGTGCCACAGTCCTAGCCTTGCATATTTTGAGTGCTACATCTTCAACCCATTTTGTACAATAGTGCTACATCTTCAGCCCATTTTGTACAATAGTCAGTGGCACCCAAAAATATATCGATTACCTAAAAACCTTGCTGGAGGTTTGATGGGTCCAATAAAATCTAGTCCCTGTTTCTGAAAAGGTCCCAAGGGGAGAATTGGTTAATGGGGCATCCTATCACTATCTAGTCGTCTATCCTCTCTTTGACATGGCAAACATGCTTTGGCCCAATTATGAGTATCTTTTAAAATTGTACGCTACCATAAATCAGCTTGCAAAATATCTTTCCTGTAATGTCTCCAAAAAGTGTCCTCCTACATGGGCTTCAGCTAGGACAACTTTTTGCTCATGATCTTGGACACATCTTTTGATTACTTGGTCAATTCCTCTTCTATACAAAACACCAGCAATGACTAGGAAAGGATTGCTTTGTAAAACAAGTTTCTTTCTATGATCCCTAGATAATGTTTCAAGGATCAAACCAGTAGTAAGAAAGAACATCATTTTATCATACCAATTTGGTGGTTCTTCAATTCTTACCATGAAAATGCCTGCATTAGGAAGTTCATCTGGTATTCCTATTGGAGGTTGTCCTGATAGCAACCTGGTCAAGTAATAAGCATATGCATATTGCTTTCCAAGCCTAAGCACAATGCTATAGTCAAATTCCTATAGCAAGAGCGTGCATCTGGCCAATCTTCCTGTTAATTGTAGTTTATTCACTAGGTAAATAAGAGCTTGATGATCCACATGAAAATGCACTTCGTTGCCCAATAAATAATGTGTGAATTTGTGCAATGCATAGATCATTCCAAGTGCTTCCCTTTCTATCACTACATTGTTCTTTTTATGCTTGGTTAAGATTCTGTTGGCATAGTAGACTGGTTTGAACCACTTTGGTGTTTTTTGCTGCATAAGTACTGCGCCTACTGCTACATCAGAAGCATTAAAAAAAACCTCAAATGCAAGAGTCCAGTCAGGGGGTGGTAGTGTAGGTGTTATCATCAACATTTTCTTCAAGATATTAAAAGCATAATGCTATGCATTACCCCAGATGTATGGCTCAATTTTCCTTATGAGTTTTGTGAGAGCATAGCAGATGTCAGCAAGGTATCTAAGAAATCTATAGTGCCATTTAATCTGGACTATAAATCTCTAAAGTTGCTTATTATTTTGGGGTGGTTTGGCATGTTCATTGGCTGAAACTTTGTTTGGATCTATTTCCATTCCATCTTGTGAGATAATGTGCCTTAGGAGAATTCCCCTACTCATCACAGCAAATGCACATTTGGCTAGGTTTAAGCTTAGAGCAGCAATTCTACACTTGGCTAGGTTTAAGCTTAGACTAGCCATTCTACACTTGGCAAAGCATAAACTTAAGTGTTGTAGATGTTCCACTTTTTTCCCAAATATTGAAAAATCTTCAAGTGGTACTACTTTGGCAGCTCATGTCAACTATATGTGGAGACTTATGACTCAATTAGCTTCTATCAATTCTCCTATCACTCCAGATGATGCTATGGTAGTGTTACTTAAGAGTATGCCTGAAGAATATGATCACATAGTTACCACTTTGAAAAATCTTCCTAATCCTAATATTGAAGGTATTATCTTTGATCTCCAATAAGAAGAAAGGCATATGGAGCTCAGGAAAGGCAATGACACTGTTTATGCTATAAAAGTCCAGAAGGGCAAGTATACCCCTTGCAATCACTGTGGAAAGACAAATCACCTTTCAAAGGACTGCTTCAAAATTAATCCATGCAAGCACTATAGCAAGAACAACCATAATGAGAAGTTTTGCAGAGCCAAAGCAAAGACAGAAAATGCAAATCTACTTTCAGTTGATGAGCCTCCACAAGATGAGGCATCCTTTGAAGATTATGCATTTTAAAACATCTCTATGTATGCTCCAGATCTCTCTTTTTATGTCAAGGTACTCAGCCTGGATAGTCCTCCAAAATGAATGAAATAAACTATTGTGTTTTTGTGTGTTTTGTAAACACCTCTGGTCACCTTATGATATAGGCCATGTGTATGTTTTGCTCCATGGTACCTCATGCAGACATTGTGTGCATGTACATGCAGGGGAGATAACCACTGGAAGGTCTTTTTGTATCCCTTTTGTTTACCTTACACCCAAGGGAACCCTTGCTAGCATGAGAACCTAGCCATAGATTTATCCTTGACCACCATGAGATGGCATGAGAAACTATGAGACTAGATGTATCCTTGACATAGCCTGAGGCATTCCCTTGAGGGGGGGTTTGATGGGATATCTCAAGGTGTATGCCTCAGGCACACCTTATGTTTCTATGTGTGAGTGCTAGAGGCACAGCTAGGTGCCCATAAGCACAGTTAGGTGGTAAAATCCTGGATAGGCACATAGGATGATTGAGAGAATCTAGGAGCAGATTGAGGAGATGATTGTGGAGCTTTGAAGTCATCACTGATGTCAGTGAGCATGTATGAGGTGCCTACTTAAGGACCTCACTCTTCTTCATTCTACAAGCAAGTAATGCAAGTATTCTGAGTTTGTGTCCACTCTTTCCTTTCCTTTCAGCTTACCAACAGAACAAACATTAGTTATTGACCAGCCCGATGGTTGAAATTATTATGTTTCTTAGTAATTAAATTCATTAAATTTAATTTTTTGATATTCAGGTCATATACCACTTTTTCTAAACTTGGATGGCTTGGACTTAATGTGATTTTCCTAAACCACCCGGGTGCTAGTTCACGACAAACAACAAGCAGTGTGACTGACATAAATTATGATTGAAATCATGAAATTCAAAAATGAAAAGCAATATACTCATTGTCTCTAATATGTGAAGTTGAGACCATTAGGCTAAACCAGCACAGTGGTTGAAATTATGATAGTGTCCTAAACCATCCCGATGGTTGAAATTGTGATTATCCTAAATGTTTACTAAACCAACCTGGTGGTTGATTGTCCTAAACGTGTCCTAAATCAGCCCGATGGTTTACTGTCCTAAATGTGTCCTAAACTAGCCCGGTAGTTGATTGTCCTAAACGTGTCCTAAACCAACCTGGTGATTAAAATTATGACTATCCTAAACCAGCGCGGTGGTTAAAATTTGTTTTGCTTCGTTATATACTTTAATTAGACTATGTTTTGTCTTCTTTTAGAGTAGCAAAAAGGGGACTCACTGTTCCTATTGTTCTCGCATGTTGGTTCAACAGATGGAGTTATATCTCAAGTTTATAGATTAGAATCCAAACATTTCAATTGGGCAGAGGAGCTTTGAGCATTGTAAGCCCTGGTACATCAGGAAACTCAAAGACAAGAATGTTTGTTGTTTCAAAACACACATAGACTTTGACCTGGCCCGGCAAGTTGTCAATGACTTGAGATCTGGTCGTGTTAGAGCATTGCTCCATGGGGATCGATGCCCATGCCTCCTTGATGAATGCGCAATCTCTAGCAAACCTAGATCCTCATCGTGTGTTGCAAGGGAGGGTAGGTTTTGTAGCCTAAGGTCTCTATGGGAGCCAGTGGTTTGTCCAAAGGGAGATCGTGAGTGGCACAATGCGTGGAACATGCAAGAATTGCAGTTTGAAGCTGAAGAAGAAGATATTCAATGTCTGTCCAAATGAAATGAGGGAAGACAACCCTGTTGCTCTAAAATGGAGATTTGAAAATGTCAATGTTGAAGGATCCGATAAAAAGAGATTGCTATTGTCATATAAGAGCACCTAGCCAAGGGAGCTTGTAGGTCATGTGGTTCAATCCATCCAAAATATGTGCTTCACAATTTCATGGCCAACTAGCATGCCACAGGATAAGCAATTCAGGATGTGCCTTGCCAATTTTCCCATGACAGTGTTTTATCTATCATAGACTTTGTTGAAAATTATTCATTTGAAGAACAAGATGAGATACAAAATGCTCACTAGGACAACAAGCTAATAACAATTCTTATGCATATCATGTATAGTCATTTGCTTGATTCTTCCATCCCTGATGCCAATCTGCTTGCTGACTCATAGGAGTCCCAGGTAGTGCAATGCACATACCATTTTTACATTTCATATGATAGGAAACATGGCACCAACTTATTTGTGCAGCATGCTTTTCTAGTGCATTAGGAATGGATGAAAGAGGAAAATGCCCATGCAGAAAATATAAAACAACATTGGGTGTGGTCAGATGGTGCTGCCTCTCAATTTAAATCTACTTTGTCTCAAGGTTCAAATCCCTGACCGATCTAGACAGAGGGGGGGACTATATGTCTCATGAATTTGAGGCATTTTTGAAGGAGAAAGGCATCACACATAAGCTTATAGTGAGGCTTACCCCTTAGCAAAATGGAGAGACAAATGACTTGTGGGGAGAGTTTCGATGACCTCACTGATTGTCTGGAAGAGGGGGATAACTTTGCAGTTGTTGCAGCATCTAGGGAGAATGAGGAAGATGACCCATACTTTCTGTTGTAGTGCACAAAACCTAAGCACAAGGTTTAGGAAACATTTAAGGATAATTGGGAAACAACCTATGAGAAGTGGGATGTAGTAGTCTGAGATTTTTGGTACAAAAAAACATCCAAGAGAGGTTGCAATTATGAACTGCTACATAAGAGTCCACAAACATGTGTTTACCATCATCCAGTATGAGCTATTAAGTTTCAAATGCAACCTATGCCACAATGAAAGAAGGGCAAGAGTGTCTTCAAATTGGATTTAGACATGCACGAGCACATCTTAGGGTGTCTTGGAGTGGGGGATGAGGACGACTGAGATAGTACTAAGAAAATGTATGTAGTCTCATTGCAAGGAAACAATGTCCACTTGTCCTAGAAAATTGAAATCGAATTTGAGGCTATGCTTCTTTTTAGTATATCCCAAACAACCACCGTGCTGGTTTTATTAAATTGTTTTTGTAAATCCCAAACAGTAAATCCCATGCTTGTTTTTAGTATATCCCAACAACCACCATGCTGGTGGTTGTTAATATCCTAGTGCAACCAACCACCGCACTGGTGATAACTTATCCTGCACTACTACTGAGCTATCCATACACTCTGATCTCTATCATGTCCTATGAAAAGAAACCTACATCATGAGCTTGACAAGTACCTTAAAGGAGCAAGAAAAAAAATAGCTAGGGAAATTAATATTCACTATCTCTACCGATTCCAAGTAATACACCCACCACCAAAGCATGTCCTCCTTGTAGCTATTTTCCTCCTTCTTCTCCGGGTCTATTTCTAGGAGGATGTCATCCAACATCATCTTCAGATAGAACGAAAGAATTCTAAAGTTATTTGGATATGCCATATATTCATTGTAGGTGGATCAGCAGTAGGTGGATCTATGTACAGAGTTTGGATCGTTGTACAGAGTTTTGGGGCTAGATTTCATAATGGGGTCTTAGTTGTGTCTGCACTGCACTTAAATAGAGAGAGACTTCATTGTGCCCAACCTTCTTAATCTTTAGTCTCATGTTAGTTTGGTAATCAAAATCTTTGATCTCATTGAGCCCAATCTTCTCTTTCTTCAGTCTCATGTTAGTTATCTAATCGAAATCTTTTGTCTCACATTAGTTGTCTAATCAAAATCTTTCATCTCACATTAGTTGACTAATCAAAATCTTTTAGTCTCACATTAGTGATCTAATCGAAATTTTTAGTCTCACAGTTCTTGTCAATGTAAAGAATGAGGGAGAGAGATAGGAGACTCAAGTTCAGCTTTCTTCACAACACACAAAAGAGAGAGGACACAAGGTTGGAGGGTGAAGCCTTTTTTCACTTTTGCACACAACAACCATACAATAGAAGGGGGAAATACCCAATATGTCAAACCTAGAATACGTGGTTCATATGTGAACCCAAACCAAAAAAACATACGTGGTAGTCTAACTACACCACGAGTACAACTAACATAGGCGGTGACATAAATGATAGTCATCCAGGAGATGTATCGGGGGTAGAGCTTGATATCTCAACACTCCCCCTCAAGCTCAAATCCATCTCACGTACACCAAGCAAGCTCCTAAATCTGCGAAGCTTCTTGGTACCCAATGCCTTCGTAAAAATATCAGCCACCTGCTCCTCAGTGCTGACATAGACAAGATCAATCTCACCAGCTAGAACCTTCTCTCTCACAAAGTGATAATGCACCTCAATGTGCTTCGTTCTAGCATGATAAACTGGGTTATTAGCAAGCATGATGCTGCTAATGTTGTCACAATGAATGACAACTGCTGCATGAATTGACTGTCCCATATCTGCAAGTAGCTTCCGTAACCAAGCTACCTCACATGCAGCCATTGCTGCACCCCTGTACTCAGCCTCTGTGCTCGACAAGGCAACTGTTGGCTGCTTCTTGCTGCTCCAACTGATGGCACCACTCCCAAGGGAAAACATAAAACCACTAGTAGATCTCCTGTCTGAGACACTACCAGCCCAGTCAGCATCTGTGTATCCATGTACCTGTAATGCACACCCAGCTTCATAAAACAGTCCATAATGCAATGTGGACTTCACATACCGCAGTATGCGCCTAGCCGCATCCAAATGTGGCTTCCTCGGTGCCTGCATAAACTGACTCACCAGCCCCACAGCATAGCTCAAATCTGGTCTGGTTATAGTCATGTAAATCAAGCTACCTACTATGCGCCTGTACATAGTAATATCTTCAAGAAGCTCACCTGTCTCTGCATTGAGCTTCACATTCTGCTCCAATGGAACAGAAATAGGCTTACAACCTGTCATCCCATATTTGGACAGCATGTCCAAACCGTATTGCCTTTGCAACAGCCATATCCCACTCGGGGATCTAATAACCTCAATGCCCAAGAAGTAACGCAGCTCTCCCAAATCCTTCATCTCAAATTTCTGCTTCAACAGCAGCTTCACTTCATTAATGTCTGCATCACTATCACCTGTAATAATCAAGTCATCAACATAGATGACTATAAGCACAATCCCTCTGTTTGTCCTTTTCACATAAAGTGAAAAATCTGAATTGGAAATCTGAAATCCAATAGTGACAAGATATTGCCCTATCTTGTCTGACCATGCCCTCGGTGCCTGTTTTAAGCCATACAAGGCTTTGCGCAACCTGCATACAAAATCGGGGTGTGCTTTATCCTCATAACCTTCTGGCTGCATCATATAAACCTCTTCCTGCAAGTCACCATGCAAGAAGGCATTTTTCACATCCATCTGATGCAAAGACCATCCCTTTGCAGCAGCCATAGCAATTACTGCTCTCACAGTTGCCATCCTTGCAACTGGGCTGAAAGTTTCCTCATAGTCAATTCCATATGTCTGCGCAAAACCTTTGGCAACCAATCTTGCCTTGTACCTGCTAACAGACCCATCAGCATTGTGCTTTACTTTGTAAACCCACTTGCAGCCAATAGCCTTCTTATCATGAGGCAAAGGCATCAAATCCCAAGTGTGGTTTGCATCCAAGGCAGCCATCTCTTCATCCATAGCTGCTTCCCAATTTTTATGCCCTGCTGCATCCTCAAAACATGTGGGCTCTGGCTCCTCTAGAACCTTGACCATATAAGCATAGTGATGTGCTGTATACCCATCATATCTCAGCCTGTCAACTGGATACTTAATACGAGTGGACCTCCGTACAACTAGATCAGTTGCAGGAGTCTTTAAATCATGCCTGCTTTTCCTTGCACCAGGTGTAACAACAGAAGGAATCCCAAGTTCCTCATCAAGGCTCATTTCAGAGCCGCTTGACTCTCCATCAACATGAGAGCTACCAGCAGACACATCAAACACTGGAGTATGGTCCACTTTTTCTTTTCCCTTATGTGATACCTGCACAACACTATCAGGACTGCCATGTGACGATTCACTAGATCTCAATCTCCCTGTCCATGCATTAGATCCACTAGTAGAGGACTCTCTGGGTCCACTCAAGGCTTGAGATTGCTGCTCTGCATTTATTGCAGCATTCCCATTTCCTGCATCTGCATCTCCTACCATAACAGTTGGTGCATACCAGCTGCTCATTTCATCAAAAACATCTCTGCTCACTTGCATTTTGCGGGTGGAAGGATTATAACAGCGATACCCTTTCTGGTGCTGGGCATATCCAATAAAGATGCATTTTTCTGCCTTTGGATCCAGCTTTGTTCTCTTCTCATCAGGAACATGAACATAAGCTATGCAACCAAATACCTTCAAGTGAGAAATATCTGGTTTTTGGCCTGTATACATTTCTTCAGGCGTCATGCCATGGACAGCTGCAGTGGGGGTTCTGTTCATAATATAAATAGCAGTTGCTACTGCTTCAGCCCAAAAATAATCAGGCATGTTTTTCTCATTTAGGATCGCCCGTCCTACTTCTGCAATATGCCTGTTCTTCCTTTCTGCAACCCCATTCTGCTGAGGGGTAGACCTGCATGAGTACTTCCTTTGAATTCCCTGTTCTTTCAGGTATTCACAAAATTCTTCTGAAAAGTACTCTCCCCCTCCATCAGATCTTAGCACTTTAATATGCACACCTTTCTCTTTTTCAACCATGGCCTTAAAAGCCTTGAAATGGCTGAACACTTCACTTTTGTGCTTCATAAAATAAATCCACACCTTCCTAGTGTAGTCATCAATAAACGTCACATAATAATGGCATCCACCAATAGAAGCAGCTTTGGTTGTCCAAACATCTGAATGGATCACTTCCAAAGGTCTTCTACTCACCTTAGCATTTTTGGGAAATGCATGTCTGGCCTGCTTACCCATTTGGCATGCTTCACATACCTTTTGCATTCCCTCAACTCTGAATTTAGGCAAACCTGCAACAATGTTTTTCGTTTGCATAGATTTCAGCCTTTGTATATTCACGTGCCCAATGCGCTTGTGCCATATCTCAATATCTGCAATGACACCTCTCCCATGCGCAAACATAGCAGCTTTCACCTCAGGCATATCAACATCCAAGGTGAACATTCTGCCATTTTTGTTGCCTTTCGCAACCAAGCGGCACTTATTTTTCCAGTCCTCAATGAAGCATCCATCAGGGTTAAATCTAACCTGCAGACCTTGCTCAACCATCTGGCCAACTGAAACCAGGTTCTTAGTGATTTTTGGAACATGAAGTACATCTGCCAAGTACTTTGTTTTGCCATCCTGTATAGCCAATGGCACTTTACCAACCTGCGTAATTGGGTGCGCAGTATCATCACCTATTTCAACATAACCTGGCTTATCCAAATTTCTGACATCATGAAACCACTCACCATGACTGGTCATGTGGTTAGAGGCACCTGAATCAACATACCAAACATCATTGCAAGCTGCAGCATCTCCTGACATGGAGTTAACCATATGCTGCATCACAAAAAGGTGCTCATTTCTGTCGTCACCATGCCCACTTGATGATGCATAGTTGCTTTGCTACAACTTTCCACTTTTGATGTCATTCTGCTTTTTATAGCATGTATTTTCCTTGTGTCCAGGCTTTCCACAATAATAGCATTCTGTGCTGCTATTTACTTGCTGGTTCCTTTGCCATGAACCACGGCCTCTTTGGCTCCCCCTGCCTCTAGAACCACCACGTCCTCCTCCATAGGACTGGTTTTCCTGTTGTTGCTGTTGGTTCTGATTTCCTGCACGGCCACCAGAACGGCCTCTTCCTCTACCCCTGCCTCTACCTGTATTCGAGTAGAAAGCAGTCTCTTGAGAAGTTGAGGTGGCTGAACCACCATTCCTTTTCTCTTCACTCAGCAAGAGAGCAATAAGTTCCTGAAAATCAGGAAATGTTTCACGGACTCCAATGGATGTCCGAAATTGTGCATAATCTTTCCCAAGACCATTCAAGGTCACGGACACTAAGTCCTCATCATCAACAGGTGCTCCAATGGAGGCAAGAGAATCTGCAAGGCCTTTCACCTTCAAGGAATACTCATTTATATTCAGATTTTTCCTTTGCACATTGTGCAACTCCTGCTTTAGCTGCATCTTTCGTGCTTTGGTATTTGTGCTATACAGCTTCACCAATGTATCCCATGCTTCCTTAGGCGTCTCTAGATCCTGTATATGCACAATCATAGAATCTGAAATGCTAACAGATAGCCAATACAAGCATTTTCTGGCTTTTTCATGCCATTCCTTAAAGGCCTTCAATTCAGCAGGAGTGGGAGCAGTACCCAAAACTGGTTCTGCAGTTTCACCACTGATGTAATCCCAAACTCCCTTTCCCATAAGGAAGTTTGTCATCCTGAACTTCCATGCTTGGAAGTTGTTCTTGTCAAGCTTCTCACTGACAATGGTAGACAGATTCTCAGACATTTTACAAATCACGAATTGCAACAGCAACCTGTAAACACAGCAAATGCCTCACAAGGGCAAATAGCAAAACTTCTGCGAAAAGCCTCACAGGGGCAGATCTGCAACACTGACGAAAGTGGTATTTGACCACACAGTCACTTCCTCGTGACGATTTTGCATCAACAAGCAACAGGCATGAATCTGCAACTCCCAATATCTCTGCACATAGGCATACGATGCAATTTCTGTGGCACCTTTCCACCGAGTAGCCGCGCGCGGGGCGGTGGTCGCACAGCAAAAACAGGGCCTTTTTTTGAGTGCCTGCGAAGAACTTCCGCCTTCAAAACGGGCCCCGAAACGGCCTCAAATCAGAAAAATAAAGTCACCAAGGGCTTTGCCCTTGCCCGCAGCATATACTGCGCTCTCGCCGCACCGCGAAGGGCCTCTCAATCTGAAGCAGTGCACTCCTGCACTTTTGGCTGTGCTACCTGCAGAGATTTGCTCCCAAACTCGAAATAGGAAAGCTACACTGGTCCTCTTACCAGGACACCAGAAACTTGGCTAGCTTTCTTGAGCTCCTTACCACGAACAAGGCTCTGATACCATGTAAAGAATGAGGGAGAGAGATAGGAGACTCAAGTTCAGCTTTCTTCACAACACACAAAAGAGAGAGGACACAAGGTTGGAGGGTGAAGCCTTTTTTCACTTTTGCACACAACAACCATACAATAGAAGGGGGAAATACCCAATATGTCAAACCTAGAATACGTGGTTCATATGTGAACCCAAACCAAAAAAACATACGTGGTAGTCTAACTACACCACGAGTACAACTAACATAGGCGGTGACATAAATGATAGTCATCCAGGAGATGTATCGGGGGTAGAGCTTGATATCTCAACAGTCAAATCAAAATCTTTCGTCTCACATTATGGTCCTTGGCGTGGATCAAAGGACACTATCTACTCACATACATGGATGATTTTTTCAATTTAGTTTCGTTAAGAAGCTAAAATTTTAAATTGGTGTCAAAAGTTTGTATGCCCTAATAAAAATAAGCATTTGAAAGATTTGCCAAGATTTGAAAATTTTATGTAAAAAAGTTTAAAGATATGCCAGTGCCAAGATTTATATTTTTTACGCCAAAATTCAAAAGAAAATATATAAAAGTATATTACAACCTATCAATATTGTGAAATTAAAAAAATGAGTTCGATAAACTTTTGCCAATATTTTATAATAATATATAAGCATAGCTTCAATAAAAATATCCATGGTCACATAGCTAAGAAAACATTGCCCAACTAAACTTTAGAGAAGTATAACAATTCAGTAGATTACACACAAATTACATAGATCACATCTCAAAGATTCCTTTCCTTCATATTACATCTCAAGGACTCCTTGTTGAGTTCCCTGATTGCAAGCTCGTTCCTCCTTGCTCCTTTCCAAAATGGGGCTGGTTCCTTCCTGCAAGGGCTGGCAGCCTCTCTCTTCATGCTGCTTCCTCTTTCCTTGATTTGAGCATCGGGTTACAAGCTCAGCCCTTCTTGCTCCTTTCTTGAAGGGGCATGGTTCCTCCCTTCAAGATCCTTTTTCTCAGAGTTAGTCTTGGCCTTCTTCAATTTGAGCTCCTTGTCTTTTGTCAAAATTAATGCCCGGTGTTGGTGGCTACATCAGCCATGTCTGTTGTGGCTACGATTCCACCAAATTGATAGTTTAAATTACTAGCCACCGCTCACCACTAGGCTAAAGCATGCATGATCACTACGAGTGTAGTAAAAACTACCAATCACCGGGATCGCATGCTCACTAGAGTACTAGAGTGCACGGTAATGAGTGATTACAACCATGTCTATCGTGGCTATGATTCCACCGATCTTGCAGTTAAAATTACTAGCCACCGATCACCCACCACCGAGCTTAAGCATGCATAATCACTACGAGTGCAGTAAAAATTACCAGTCACCGAGCTCGCATGCTTAGTAGAGAACTAGAGTGCATGGTAATGAGTGATTAGAGCTTCATGATTTACCTTTGTGGGAATTACTGCCTAGTGGTGGTGGCTCTCATCAGCCACGTTAGTCATTGCTAAGATTCCACCGAGTTGGTAGTTAATTACTAGCCACCGGAGTGGCCTGCTCACCCACCACATGGTGTTTTCTTCATGATTACTAGCCCATCTGGGGTGGTGTTTAAGATTCCACTACAGTGGCCTGCAATTAATATGGATGGAACCTTGGGCTCTAGCCACAATGGTGGCTCAAACTTTATAATATATATAAGATCCATGGCATTTGGCATTTTACTACATTGCTCTCATCTGCGCTTGCTCTACTACTTTGCTCCAGATGCTCTGCTACTTTGTTCCACACCCCTCCTCTAGCTCTTTTCCACCCTGCTCTACTTTGCTCCATGCTCCCTCATCCAACTCTCGTCACTCATCTACTATTCACTCACTCATCTTCACCATGCGTACTACCACCTCCCCTCGATGCTCTGTGATCCCAATGTTATATGCCTTCTCATATAAGGTGATTACATTGCACTCACCTGGAGTAGAAATTCTAGGAGTAGTGGAGACCTTTCATTCCCACAGTCAATACCCCCACATCTACATGTCACCACCTTAGATGACATGCTCACAAAGGGCCTCTTTATGGTTGTGCTATATGGGCTCCCCCTAGATGTGGATGAAGGCCTCATTATTTTCAGAGTAGAGTACTCTCGACTTGTTTGGGGGGCCATAATCTGAGTCCTGGGAATGTGCATGGTCTTCAGCCTCTCCATTGTATGCTCCTTTGGCTCCCCTGCAACAAGCTAGACTGGTGGAAAACTAAGTTGTACAAATTCCCTCTTGCTCAGACGACGCTCTTAGCAATGGCTGGACGTAATCTTTTGGCCTCCAAGGCTCTCAACGATCTTTTGGCTCACTGAATGTAATGTTTTGGTGTTTAAGGCTCTCAGCAATTGCTGAGTTTTAATTACATTTATGTAATCTCTTTTTGTTCAATTTAAGGCTCTCAGTATGCACTGTTGTTGACTTTCATATTTGAATGGTTATGGTCGCTAGCTCTATAAGCTTTTGGCCTTTAAGTCTTTCAGTGATTTTTGCTGAGTTTTTATAAATGTAAGATCCTCTGCTCAATTTTTGCTCGGTATAAGTTGTTAATTTTTATATAACCTATTATTGGATGTAGATGTACTTTGTAATTTCTTTTGCTCAATTTTCACTCAATAAATTATACTTTTTCTTTCATTTATATTTTCTACAACGAGGACTAAAATACCAAGAATAGACTACAATTTCCTTGGTTTATGACCAAAATAGTGCTAAAATAACTCCAATAACCCACCATTGTGGTTGCATAGAGATACATCTAGAAAAATACAATTAAACTTTCAGAAAATGCAATTGACGATATGGCCCTTGAGGGGTCCCCTCTAGGGGCAAGGGCCATATAAACATGCATTATACAATATCCAAGATGCCACTAGATAAAAATGGCTTGTTGATGTGGCCCTTGTCCCTAAAGGGGACCCATCAAGGGCCATATCATCAATTGCATTTTTCTTGGTTGCACAACAGAATACATTTTCCTTAGTACACAGATGTATAACTTGCAGAACCAACACAATGGATGTCATAGATCTCCTTCTATTTGCCAATGCATTGGTCATCATAGACCTCCTCCTATAATGCATTTAAATAAGTAACGGAGCTATAACTCTAAGAACCAGCATGGTGGTCTCTCCAAGACAACCTTGAATTCTGGGTGATGATAGGTCGTCAGGCTAGAGACTATGCTAAGGTGATGCTAAGAATGATAGATTGCATCTCATTATTACACCAAAAACCATCTCAGTGGTCTCTCCAAGCGAACCTATGATTTGCATGGGGTGCGGGCAAAGATGCGACAAAAGGCTATACGATGACAGGTGGTCAGGTGAGAGACTGTGTTGCGGCAGTGTTCAAAATGATAGATTGCATCTAATTATTACGCCAAGAACCAACATGGTGGTATCTCCAAGCTAACCTTCAATTTTAATGATCTACATGGGTGTGGTGCCTAGTGACAGGTGGCAAAGCTACGATGGAAATTCAAATATTCACCTAGAAGTGCATTGTGTCGCAGCCCAAAATAGTAACAATATTAGTAACAACATGAGTACGGTATCAGTATCAATATATGTGAGCAAAAAAGCATAGGCAAAAATACAAGTTCACATGAAGGCATACATGGCCTCACATATATGTTACATGTGGCACCATCATAATTCACATTTTCATCTTACATGATCTTCTCAAAGATCACAACCTCATAGTTGAAAAAAAAATAAGGCCATTATTGATCACAGAGATCAATCGAGAGCCAGGAGTATATGAAATGATGGAAAGGTGAGAAGCTTGCAATGTAAGAGTATTGACACCTTTAAAGTCACTCGTACTTACAACAAGTAGATCTAAATTGAATATATATATATATATACATACATACATACATACATACATACATACATACATACATACATAAATACATACATACATACATACATACATGCATGCATACATTCATTCATACATACATACATGAGAGTGCTCTCAACGGAAGCAAGAATGGAAGAAGGAGAGAGAGAGACAGAGAGCCACACAAGTTTTGGTGGGTGCAGAACCACCCTAATCTTCTTTTTCATTCATTTATATATGTGTTTGAGTATTGTACATAACTGGGGTTAAGGCACAGTGACCTTTAACCCCCACAACCTCCCACTTAAAGGACAATGTGCCTTTAAGGGAGAACAACCAGTGAGCATACTATCCAATGCCCATCAATACACGACAATACTCAAACCGCTGACTAGGTAGACTCTTCGTCAGCATATCTGCAGGGTTATCATCTGTATGAACCTTGACAAGCTCTATGCGCTTGTCCTCACGTACCTCCCTGATGAAATGATACCTGACCTCAATGTGTTTGGTCTTTGCATGAAAGACCGGATTCCGTGCTAGCTGAATAGCACTCATGGAATCACTATGCAATGTCGGTACACCTGTATGAATCCCCAAATCTCCCACTAGCCGATCAAGCCATATAGCCTCCTTGCAACCCTCTGTGGCTGCAACATACTCAGCCTCTGTGGTAGACAAAGCAATGCACTTCTGTGCACGAAACATCCACGACACTGCACCACCTGCAAAGGTGAACACATAACCAGAAGTGGATCTCCTACTATCCACATGCCCTGCATAGTCTGAATCTGTGTACCCAAGTACACGCATGTCTCCTTTACCAAAGCAAATGCACATCTCCTTGGTACCCTTCATGTACCTCATGATGCACTTAACTGCCTCCCAATGCCTCTTTCCTGGATTAGCCATATACCGGCTAACAACTCCCACTGCAAATGCAATGTCTGGTCTAGTAGCTATCATAGCATACATAAGACTCCCAACTGCTGATGCATAAGGAACCTTGGCCATCATGGCCCTCTCCTCATAT
Source organism: Dipteris shenzhenensis (assembly GCF_047967505.1). NCBI lineage: Eukaryota > Viridiplantae > Streptophyta > Polypodiopsida > Gleicheniales > Dipteridaceae > Dipteris > Dipteris shenzhenensis. The sequence goes on from NC_141621.1 coordinate 19,956,540, forward strand.
GATTTGGGACTATCTGTATGACTCAGTTTCACATATGGAGGCAATGGAGTACTCACTGCCTTCCCCCCCTCCATATTGAAACGCTGCAATACTTTTGTAACATACTCTTTTTGTGAAAGCCAAAGGAGTTTCCTACTCCGATCACGCGTGATGCGCATACCAAGAATATGACTTGCAAATCCCAAATCCTTCATATCAAAGGCCTCATGCAACTTGGCCTTTAATGCATCTAGCTCATAAGTATTCTTGCTAGCCATTAGCATATCATCCACATATAGTGCCAGGATTATCAGGCTACTATCCTTAGCCCTTTTAGTGTAGAGGCAGTGATCAATTTCACTCCTTCTAAAACCCTGGGACCAAATGAAAGCATCAAACTTCTGATACCATTCTCTAGGTGCTTGCTTAAGACCATAGAGACTCTTTTTCAGCTTGCAAACTAAATGCTCTTTGCCCTTTTCTTCAAAGCCTTCCGGCTGCACCATGTAAATGTCCTCATGCAAATCCCCATGCAAGAAAGCTGTCTTGACATCCATTTGCATAAGCTCCATATCCTCTACTGCCACTAGTCCAAGCATGCATCTAAGTGTGGTCATCTTCACAACCGGAGAGAATATCTCATCAAAGTCCACACCCTTCTCTTGCTTGAACCCTTTAGCAACCAAATGGGCCTTGTACCTAGGCACATCATCACCTGTGACCTTCATTTTGTAGACCCATTTACATGGCAATGCTTTCTTTCCATGTGGCAAAGAAACCAAGTCCCAAGTCTTATTCTTCATAAGTGAACTACTTTTCCAAAGGTTCCTCCAAGGTCTCTACACACTCGGATGCAAGTAAAGTCACCCACAAAGCTTCCCACAGAGCTTCTCCTTCCTCCCACAGAGCTGCTGAGCTTCAAGCATTCATTCACGCACGCTCAGCTAGATCACCCGTGCTCTGATACCAGTTGAGAGTGCTCTCAATGGAAGCAAGAATGGAAGAAGGAGAGAGAGAGACAGAGAGCCACACAAGTTTTGGTGGGTGCAGAACCACCCTAATCTTCTTTTTCATTCATTTATATATGTGTTTGAGTATTGTACATAACTGGGGTTAAGGCACAGTGACCTTTAACCCCCACAATACATACATGCATGCATGCATGCATGCATACATACATACACACATACATACATACATACATGCATACATACACACACATTTTCTTAATGAGAAATTCATACATGATACGATATAGACATAACTATTGGCTTTATTGATTTCCAAGTTATCCCATGTAGTAATTCTTGATTAAGTTTTGAATTTCTTCTGGGCACGCCTCCACACTAGTTGACTATTCACATGCATGCACTTGTCAAATACCACATTCTTTGCCTAGATGATTTATGGGTTGTGTGAATGATGATCCTTTTGGAAGCTCCTCAGTCGAGGATTACTATTTATTCTCTCCTAAAGTTGACTTGGGTTAATTATATTTTCTTAGCCATGATAGCACATACAATCAAGGTTAGAAAATAGTGTTAATTATCTTCTCAAGTGTGGACCCATATTAGGGTGGGTACACACACACACACACACACACACACACACACACAAAAACATTCGCCACCATAGGGAAAGCTCTCAGAAGGTTCACCATCTAGCAATAGGATTCCTGATTATGCCCTTCTCTCTCGTGAGGTCGCCTACTCCTTCTTGGAGGAGCCATATCCATTTGAATCCTCCCCTAAATCTTGTGCTTTCCATGTGGACATCACTTGAGTGTCATGTTTCCCATATGGGCCCTCTAGGCTTTTGCATTGCACTCTATCTTATTGCCTAGTGTCCCTAGATCCTGACCCTCTAGTATCCCTTAGGTGGAAGCACTAACGAGCCTTTTAGTTTCCCTAGATCTTGACCCTCTAGTCTCCCTTAGATGGAAGCACTGATGAGCCTTTTAGTTTCCAGCCATGGCCTCAATGATTATGGGTCACATAGCATTCCCTTTTCCTTAAGAATGGTTTACGTGCTCGAAAACAAAATTGGGAAACCTCCTCTAGAGATTGCTTACACTTTCCATGTTGAACTGTCTTCAGGTTTATCTTTCCATTAAACTAGACGTTCTTGATATATTGTATGTCGTGTTCTTTTTTCTTGTCTATATAAAATTCTTTCTAGATCATGTGGTAAAGTAGCACGTTCAATGAGTTCAACTAAGACTTCATTTACAATCAGATTGTCACCACCTCCTAACTTTCTTTGTAGTGCATATTTACATGAAAAGCTTGATGTACTCTACATCCCTCTAGTAAGGCTAATTTGTAAGAAAGTTCTCCAATATTATGAATGGTCCACAATACCTAGGAGATAACTTTGTACATTTTCTATATTTAGGGATTTTGAATATTTATGTACCTTGAGAAAGAATTTCTCATTTTCTTCAGACTCCAACATTCTATAGTGGGGCTTTCAATGCATAAATTATTGCTCTATCTTGAGTCCTTTTTATGCTATCTTTAACTAATATAAGCATTTGATTCATATCTTCAAGAAATTCTTTGGTTGCTTGAACCTTCTATTTTTTAAATCCCACTAAAGTGGGGCTCTAGGTTGAAATCCATACATCATCATGAATGGACAAAAACCTATAGTAGCTGAACATTTGGCACTATTATATGCAAATTCTAATAATGGTAGATATTGTTCCCAATCAATTTGTCATCTACTTACATATGCTCGAAGCATATCCTCAATGATTTGATTGACCCCTTCAGCTTGACCATCCCTCTATGGATGATTTGTGGTGCTCATATTCAAAGAAAATTCTAACCTCATAAACACAACCCTCTTTTAAATTTGCTATCCCAGTCACTAACAATACCGACTCATGCAATCTATAAATATGCTCTACAAATAGCCTTGCTTATTCTAGAGTTTTAACCTCTTCATTAGTTGGAATAAAATGAGGCATCTTGGTCAGTTGATCCATAATTTCCTACATCGAATTGTGCCCCCTCTAGATGTCCTAGGTAATTCAATAATAAAGTCCATGGAGATGGTTTGCCATTTGCCAGATGGGATCTCCAATGTATGTAGGAGACCTCCTACCTTAAGGTGTTCATCCTTTTTGACTTGCCATTCAATACATAATCTTGTACGTCCTTTTATATTCCATGCCATAGAATTGCCTCTTTAGAATCCATACGTCTTCTAAATTCTCGGGTGTCTAGCACTCATACTATCATGACACTCAAAAATAATTTGGCACCTAATGTCTTTACTATCCAAGACACATACTCTAATCCTTGTAGAGCGGGTAGCCATCCTCAATAGTATATTTTTTCCACTTGAGTCCTTTATGACTAATCTTTGGTGTGCCATCATTTCCATGTGACTCCTCAATCAAATCTCATCGATTAGTCGGATCATTGCTTTCCATATTTAAGAAAACTGGGGATCAAAATCACATTGTACTTTCAATGGCCCTAGGAAATAATTCTAGAATTGAGTAAACTCAATTCATTAAACATTGACATTCGGCTTAGGGAGTATTCTAGTGCTACCACATTAAACTTCCCTTTCCAATATGCCAATTGGTATCAAACTCTTGCATTATTTTAGCCCATCTAGCATTTCTTGTTTTTTATCCACAAGTAATTCTTTCTTGATCAGAAATGATCTCCAATTTGGTACCATAAAAATAGTGCCTTGGACACCGTATTAGGAAAAGTGAGAAAACCCCAAGTCCCACTTTTTTTGGCACTCACATTTTGATCTAATAAAAGAAAAATTTTGAAACAAACTTTTATCAAGATACGTGGCATGAATTTGTGAAAAGCACTACACTCACCAATACATATTGAAGTTAGTATGATCAATAGGTACAACCTATCACCAACAATCAATGGAAGGTTTGGCTTTAAATCCTTTATTAGTGCACTTAAATTTCAATTTTGTTATACTAAAATTCACTTATATTTACTTTTTATTTGTGCAAATTGCATTGTAGACATTGCTTGGATGCTTAAAGATTTGCCTTCAAAGCCTTTCATTGCATTCATTTCTTATTTTTAAATACTAAAATTCACTTATATTTGCTTGTTTTTTATTTCTATTTTGTATATTTGTGCGGATGCATTTAATGTTTTTTATTTGCAAGAAAAAGAGAATGTTCTTTGCTTTCAATGTTTTTTTTAATGCTCTTTCTTGCCTCTTTCTTTGCTTCATTCTTAGCAATCCAAATTAATATAATTGTTAAATTTTCCTCATCACGTTTAATATTTCTACAAAACCACATCAATAGACATATAAATCATTATATAATACACATGGGATAAATTTACATCATGAGTAAATGTCCCTCAATCTTTTAGATATTAAACATGATTAACAAAAACAACCTCATGAGTCAATTCATATCGTTTTTATTACAAGAAATTTGGACTACTTTACAACATCATCTACATGGTTCACAATGGAGTCTATAGACTTTTGTGATGGAACGTGTAAAGGCTATGATGCTCTGGAGTTAGACTAAAACTCTCCTTCCTTGCACGCTATGATGATTTTGGAGCAGACTCAATCTCTTCTTCCTCTACAAATTGGGATTCTTTCGGTGTGGATGCTTTGGGTGTAGATTGTATCTCCAACTCTGTTGGAAGCTATGATGCTTTTAAAGACTCAATTCTCTACTGTGTTTCTTTGGGTGTAGACTTAATCTTGACTATTCAATCGCATGTTGTTTCTTGATTGTAGCAATTACATCTTGAATGGTCTCAGCCATAAATGCATGTAGATTGATCTCTATATATTCCTCCATTGAGAGATGTGAGTTCTATTCAAAAATTTCATTGAGGACTACCATGCAGTTGTAGCCCACTCTCCACGCATAGCTATGCCCATCCTTTTATTTCACTAATATGCATTTTTTGATATCTTTTGCATCTACTAAGTTACCTTGGTGCTGCTTGATTTCTCCAATAGCAGACACCAATATATGTGTCGACCTACCCATTAAACATATAAAAGGACTGAGTCTGCATATTGGATAACTTTTGATGGTACATAACATGGAAGTGACAACATATTAAGAGAATACTTATAATAATACTAAGCCATGAAAGCCTTCAATTGAATTGATAAGCCAACATTTTTCATCTTCAAGGTCCCAAACCACCAAATTCCAATGTAAGCCGCATGATTAATTAAGAATAATTATTATTGGACACAATCTTACCAATGAAAGAGTAAAAATAATTTTGTGATGCTACTTACGTGTCATAATATGCCATAAATATGACATGCACACCATCCAAATCTAGAGGTTACAATCAAGCACAAACATCGGCTATGGTCTTTGTCTTATCACTAAGTACACAGGAAGAGAATTTAGCATATATACACAATTTTGTACTGATCTTGGAAACTTTGATATAACCCTACTACACAAATAAATAAACGAATGTTAGCTTATTAGATTCAAACAAAATACTAAAGTATCAAGACAAGAAAAAGTTTGTATCAAACCTAAGGATGGCCATCATTACTTTGTCATTAACAACTTTCAAAGGATTTAAGAGGATTGATATATCTTCTCTACCAAATGACAAGTATTTAGGTTGTTGTTGAATGTTAACCCTAACATCAAATGAGCTTCCAAATTCCTTCAATGTAACTAAATTTCTAGAAGTAATATCTATAATAGCTAATATCATATCTTCACACTTCTTCGGCTCATTTGTGCTTGCAACAACAAACCAAATCAAAAAGTGGTCAGCTAGACTGCTTCAACTAAATCAAATGTCCAAAACTTAGAGAGCTTACACTATTTCCTTAACTGTGAATTTTTTTGGGCATCAAGTTCTTTAACAATATGAATGGATGTTAGGAAAGCATTCGAGTTACACAACAAGACAAAGCACCCACAGACATGCACACATACGCGTTTCCTTAACTAAAAAAAGACTTACGGACACGTCTATTTGCATGTCTATTGACGCATCTACAGACCCGCATCTATAGGTATGTCTATATAGCAGATAAATGCACCTATAGATGCACCTATAGATGCACTTTTAGATGCTCTTGTAGAAATTAAAAAAAAAATAGAAAGATGCATACATAGATGCGCTTATAGACACTCTACAAAATCTTTTTTTTTAATAAAAGCAGAATTTCGTGTGGTTGAATAGAATGTTGTGTATGTTGTGTATGCTATGTAGTTACAAGAATCCCATTTCCACATTGTGCAATTCAATTCTTACAGCCAACCACATTTTAATTAGCATGATTGCAAGCACATCTATAGCCAAAAATTATAATTCCAAATAAAACATTACAACTCCAAAACATTTAGTTCACAAGGCATTCATTGATAGAACATTGCACAAGGAAATTGAAAGCCAAAACAATAAAGGAGTGTATATTAAATCATAGCTCAAAAAGTGCTTGTATGTACATATAGCACGACAAAGCCAAGCCATGTCCTGTGGCTTCAAGTATAAAAAATAAGAGGAGTGAATATACAAGAGAGGCATGAAGCCAAGCTATTGGATTCAAATACAAAAAAGAGTAGCTAGCACTAATTCTATGACTAATCTAAGTTCTATGTGTCCTTGCTCCCTTCTTTGCTCCCTTCTTCGCTCCCTTCTTCCTCATCCTCTTCCTCTTGATCAGTCGTAGGGCCCTATAAATGAGGGACAACATGTATCAATGTATGAAAAATCAAATATTTATTTACAATATTGACATTATTTAATTACTTTTAAATACTTGGGGGGGCGCTCTAGTATCCTAGATATACCGCTCCCCAGTAATCAACCCATCATCATAAAAGTGTCTCCATGTATCTCCTCTGCGATGGTGGCAGTGATAGGCTGTCTCGCCAGGAGTAGGGTACCTACCCACGATATCAAGCTACAAGATGACACAATTTGCGAAGGGGTTAGTACAAAGAAACAACCTCCTAAAAAAACACATTAAAAATATAATTTGAGATCGATACTTACAAATTGGGCCTCCCATGATTCAACACCCCTTGCTCCAAAATGCACGTTTTCATATTGCTCCATTTGGATCCTTCGTGCCTCCACGTGCTGTAGACTGGGGTCCGGCCTTTGCTGCCTTCATTGCTTTCTTCCACTCATGGTTGTGAGCGGTGTGGGGCTGGCCCCTTAGTGGTTGACCTCCCTCTCTCTTGGCAATCTCAACTAGTGCTTGCCTCTTAAGCGAAGATCTTTTATTGCCAAGTATCCTAACAATCTTTGACTTGGCCCATTGAGTCTGTGAACTGAACATTGGGGGGATTCGGATACCTAGAGCGCACATTAGCAAGGGTCTCATCAGCCCACTTGTTTGGATGGTGTTTGTAGTGAATAAAGCAATCTTTGTAGTTGTTAGCAATTATAGAGTGCATGAAGGTCATGATGTCCCCTCGTGCATCCATCAAGATGCCTCTTGTCTAAGTGATGTCATAGAAGATCATACCATCACCCTCTGGCACATCTGCATCATCTGAATCATCCCCATCCCCACCATTACCCCCCCCCCCCAAAGCATTGTTCCATGCATCCTCCACTGCTCTCCCTGCTACGATGCCTGCTGCCCTATCATGTCCAACTAGTACGATGGCCACTTGTAGTTGGAGAAGTGACTCTCAATTGCATGGGAATACGCTGGCCACTCGTAGCTCGAAAAGCGACTCTTGATGGCACGAGAGTATACCAATGGCTTTGTGAGGAGAAGGACCTCTTAGCCATAGGGGGGGAGAAGGGGCTTGGCTTTGTAGCTGATTGGGATGTCTTGACTCCACTGGGGTAATCTCAGTGGGGTTGGGGTGGTTTGGAGTCTATATTGCCGAGTCCTGTGGGGTGTTTATAGTACCCGTGCCATCATGTATGTGTATAACTCCCCAGGAGTGGTAGGGTGTCCCAAAATGTTATATAACACCCAAAAGATGGCATCCTGAAGATTAGGTGAGGCTGAAGAGTTTCTTGGCCACGTGATAAAATGAAGAAAAGAAAAGAAGAAGATTACCATTGAGCATGCCCTCGTCATGAGATGAAAAGAAAAAATAGAGTGAGAACCTGACATTGAGCAAGAATTTATAGACTCCTACATTCTTTGAATTATAGTGATAGAAGTCTATATCTGCTTGCTCAATGTTAGGCTATTGAAGCTTCATGTGGGGAAAAAGAGAGAAGGAAAGAGACGAAAAGAGAGGAAAAGAGAGGAGAAAAAAGAAAGGAGATAAGAGAGAAAAAGAGAGGAGAAAAGAGAAGGAAAGAGAGGAGAAAGGAGAGCAAAAGAGAGGAGAAAAAGAGAGAAAAAGAGAGGAGAAAAAGGAGAAAAGAGAGGAGAAAAAATAGAGAAAAAGAGAGGAGATAAGAGAGAAAAAGAGAGGACATAAGAAGTTACCATGTCCTCCTCCATAGGACTAGTTTTCTTGAATTTGTTGCATATTTTGATTTTTGCCATGGCCTCCAAATCAGCCTGCTCTACATCTTCTAGCATTTGAGTAGAAGATAGTTTCTTTTGAAGTTCCTCCTAAAGAAGATGCAACATCATTTCTCTGCTCTTCAAAAATTAGAAAGAGAGAAAAAGAGAGAAGGAAAGAGATGAGAAAAGAGACGAAAAGAGAGGAGAAAAAGAGAGAAAAAGAGAGGAGAAAAAGAAGAAAAGAGAGTAGAAAAAATAGAGAAAAAGAGAGTAGATAAGAGAGAAAAAAAGAGGAGATAAGAGAGAAAAAGAGAGAAAGTGAAAAGAGAAAAAGTGGGGATAAAAGAGAGAAAAAGAGAGAAGGAAAGAGAGGAAAATAGAGGAAAAGAGAGGAGAAAAAAGAGAGAAAAAGAGAGGAGATAACAGAGAAAAAGAGAGAAGGAAAGAGAGGAGAAAAGAGAGGAGAAAAAGAGAGAAAAAGAGAGAAGGAAAGAGATGAGAAAAGAGATGAAAACAGAGGAAAAGAGAGGAGAAAAAAGAAAGAAGATAAGAGAGAAAAAGAGAGGAGAAAAGAGAAGGAAAGAGAGGAGAAAGGAGAGAAAAAGAGAATGCAATCCCTTTTTTTCACAAATGTAATCTCTTTCTTCATTCATGCAATCCCTTTCCATCATTCATGCAATCCCTTTCTTCAATTATGCAATCCCTTTCCATTGTTCATGCAATCTCTTTCTTTATTCATGCAATCCCTTTCCATCATTCATGCAATCACTTATTTCCATCATTCATGCAATCCTTTTCTTAGAAGGGGAAGGGGAAAGGGAAGGGAAAGAGAAGGAAAAGGAAGGGTAAGGGGAAGGGGAAAGGGAAGAACACATAACAAAGACTGTCGTAGCACATCTATAGATGCGTATAACAGTGCATCTATAGATGCATCTAATAGCGCATCTATAAGCATGACTGTCTATTTTCCTAAAAGATCGACGTGCTGTTAGATGTGTCTATAGACGCGTTCCCTTCCTTGCATATGACAAAGGACAAATCCAAAGAGAGCAACTTCCAAAGAAGATCAACCGCCAAGAGACTTACCTTGGATAGAGGTATGGAAGCTTCTTGTCCTTCTTCAAAGCTTCTTCTCTTTCTTCTCTTCCTTGTTCACCCTCTTCTCTTGTGTACTTGGGGATGATTGTGTAAGCCTAGAGATGAGTGTGGGTGCTTGGAGATAAGTGTAGATGCCCACAGTTATGTCTATTAATAGGAATGCAAGCCGTGCGATGCTAAAAGTATGTGAAGGAAAGCAATCGTGCTAAAAGTAGGTTCAAAAATCAGCTCGCAGTCTGTGTATCCTAAAAGTGCATCTATCAGCACGTCTAGCAGTGCATCTAAAAGTGCGTCTAAATGTGCATCTATCAACGTGTCTATACCATGTTTTAGATGCACTTATAGATGTGTTCCACAGTACAGACGTGGTGTTAGACACACTTTTAGATGCTCCACAGAGTTTTGACATTAACAACTCATGCAGTAGCAAATTTTTTGGGTTGTTTATTTGTAGGATGTCTTCATCTTCAGTGAACAAGTAGCTCCAGTGAGGATAAATCCCCCTGTATCCGCCATCATGAAATGTGGTTGGAGCAAAAAATCAAATGTATGTGTGATCAATGTTGAGGAACCTAGAAGCTTGAGACTTGGATTGGGTATGGATGGTGTGAACCCATTTCACCTCAAAAGCACCTCTTATAGTGTATGGCCAGTGATATTGGTGAATTATAATCTTCCACGCTCTATGGCGATTAAGAAAGGACATGTTATGTTATCCCTTCTAATTCCAGGTAAACATAAAGTAAAAAATCTTGATATTTATTTAGAGCCTTTGATTGATGAGCTAGAGATACCTTGGAGACGTATTGAGGTGCATGATGTGAGTAGGCCTCCCTCATCACGAGACTTCAACTGCAAAGCAGTCTTGATGTGGATGATGCATGACTTCCCAGGCTATGGCGAGTGTTCAAGTAAGCATTGCAGTTTTAATTATGAGTAGGCAATCGATGTGGCACCCTAAACCTAACTTCAACTCTTAATTGCATCTATTGTCTAGGTCTCACTACATCGGGTTACCATGCATGTCCTGTTTATGGTCCTTCGCTAGTTGCCTCACGAGCAGACGCATTGAATAAGGTCATTTATGACAATCACCATCGATTTCTTCCACTTGATCATCCTAGATATGTTGCCCCTTGGAATGAAGTCCCCCCATAGTCACTCACTGTAGGAGATTGGATGAGAATTTGGGATGGTTACATGACTCCTCCACCACTTATCATGAGCCAGTAAGGGTTTAACTATTATGTGCTATATTGAATGGAAATAAAGATTGCCCACTAACACGAGCTTTTGTTTAAATACTCCATCTTTTATCGTTTACCATATTGGTCCCACCTCAAGATCAATCACCTGCTTGATCCCATGCATATCTTCAAAAATGTGGCATCTACCATTTGGGAACATTTGAATGGGACACGAGATTCCACAAGCATAAGGGAGGATCTACGCACCACTGGGAGGATGTGTAAAGCTTGGCCACAAGAGAGGCCAAATGGGCGTGACTTTTTACCTCGTCCACTGTGGAGGTTATCAAAGCTAGAGATGGTGGTGGTGTAGTGAGCTATCACTACAATTCATACTCCCACTCGATGCATGAGGTGTTTGAAGGGGGCCTTCACAAAGAGCAAGAAAAGAGGTATAGAGCAATTATATGGCTTGAAATCTCATGATTGGCACAAGATGCTCCAATTAAGTATTTTATGTGCATAATATATTTTTCCTTCCAAATTTGTGAGTGAATTAGAAGCAATTAATCAACCATTCCTCGTGTGTTTAGTTCATACTACCAACTAGCATTTCTCACAGTGCATCAAAGGACATGAAGGATTGTATTTACAAGATGGGCGAGCTTGTGAGGTACTTTACATGATACAAAATGTAAAGCATATAAATGCTCCATGCAAGGTGTTCATATTGCTAATATGGCATACTTTTTCCTTTCTCAGTATGTGAGCTCAAAGGAAATAGATCCCACCACACTTGAGAATGCTCGAGTTATGTCAATGGAGGTGGTTTGTTTAGTGGAGGAGACATTTCCACGTTCTATTCTCACAAGCCAACTACATCTCATAGTGCATTTGGTGGATGAGATTGCTATATGCGGTACTGTATATGCACGATGGTTGTTCTTCCTTGAGTGCTTCATGAAGACCTTGGAGGGTTTTGTGAGACAAAATTCAAGACCCAAAGGTAGCATGGCTAAGGGTTGGTTGGTACAAGAGTCACTTGTATATATTTCTGAATTTCTTGTTGATGTCGATACCTCTCTCCCATGACTATGGAGAGATGATGAAGACCTAAGGATAACCTCTAGTGTACCTCAAGGAAAAGGACATAGCAAAGTAATAGACACGGAATTGCTTAATAATATCAACCTTTTATTGCATGCTTAATAGTGATGTGATGAAAAGATGGGTGACAAGATACGAGGATGCAAAGGCAAAAAGACAAGGAGAAAGGGCCCTCTTTTGTACATACCACGGATCTCATGTGCCATACCCTTAGCATCTAAGATGACTTTCAAAGGATATTCATGTGGATTGGCTACTTGATGAAATGGAGAGAGTAGAGAGAGATGAGGGGATGCATATCACAATGGAAGAATGGGAGTATGTTAGGGGATGCATGAGCAAGGTCGGTATATAGAATGTTATGCATAAGTTAGGAGCTTCAATAATTTAGATTTCTTATATAATATATTTTGTCTTGGTGTAGTGTACTATGTTCAATGCTATATGGTGTGAGGGCAAGCATTTTTGAACACAACGGATTGATGATAAGAGAAACACACAAGATTGTGGCATCATTGCTAGCTTTGAGGGAGCCATTGGAGCCATGGATGATTATTGTGGCATAATCCAAGATATTATTAAGCTTGACTTTCGATGCTTCTTTATGTATGTTTTGGATGTAAAGTGGTTTAAGAACGTGGTGGAAAGAGGCCCTAATTCAATAATCAAACGCCATGCAAGTGGCTTTGTAACTATTGACTCCACAAAGTTTTACCTTCGATGCAAGGAAAATAACATGATTGTATTTGTGTTTGAATTAGATTGTCTATCAACCAATGGTGGAGTGTAATTTTAAGCCTACCATTGCATATATCATGAGATTTTGAAGATTTTTCCCTTTTACAGCTCCTCAATCTGAGCAAACCATATTCCTCTGGCAAAATACATTTAGAGGTTCTATTAAAAAGGTATTATATATTTTTCTTAGGTCATCTTGAGGAACTATAAAGAGGATATTTGCTCAAAATTTCATGATCCAACCAATGGTGAAAGGAAAAGAAAGGATTTTTGAAAGTCATAAATAAGTCACCACTTAGACATTATATATGTATATTATATAAAGGTATATTTATATCTATATCTATTTATCAATATTTCATATCTACTTACATATTCCTTGAAATAATTTGGATTTTTTTGCTCCTCAAAATGACTTGAGCCTATATATTTGGACCCTCCCACCTTTTGTTTGCTCATCGCTTGAGAGTTTTTGCTCAAAAAATGGAAACCCCCTCGGCCTTGCATAGCAATAATCCATTTAAGTCTAAAATAATGGCTAGTTTATGAATTCTATGAGTCTCCTTTGTATGCGATGAACCCTGTATGGATTCTTGCATTGAATATTTTGTTTCAGAGGACCATTTTATAGTTTCTCTTGAATCCTCTTTAGAAACATCCATCTCAGGTCGTCTTGTACTTGTAGAGTATTTGCATGATCAACAGCATGGTTTAATGACTCATGTGAGCAACCACTAAATATATGCATAGAGTCTCTGTCTTCTTCTTGATTCAGTTGAATAGATTCACCTAAGATGCAATCTCTTACACTATGGGATTTTTCTAATGTGCAATGATCCACACTCATATGGAAATTGTTAATATCTAAGTTCCCATGTACATGAACACTTTTATAATCATCTTGTATATCTATATATTCAAGAACATTTCTCTTCATAGTAGTTATTAATTGAAAAGCGCATGTTAAGTACCCATATGAAAAATAATATAACTTTGATTCATTTATATATTTAACAAACTATCAAATAAATTGTCATTTAAAATAATTCAATCTAGGGGTGGAAGGATTATGTGCCTTCCTTGATGCTCTTCATATCATTCCAAAATTATGTTTACGTAGATTGTGAACGCATAAGAAAAGTTTTACATTTGATTTAAAAAGACTATGCTAACATATGGAAATCCAACATAAAGCAATAACAACAACTAAGATCAATAGAATTAAGAAAAAATAGAAATCATCATATGTACCAAAAATAAATTTCATATATTATCATTGTCTGAGTCCTCTTTATCTTTTGTATCATTACCTCAATGTCCTTCAACATCTAAACTACTTGGAGATGTTGGATGAGGTCTCTTTGCTTCGTCCTACATTTGTTTTAGAAGCTCAACACGTGTTATTGGAGTTGCCTTGATAGATGCCCTATCTTTAGGAATGCCTATTCCCATCCACACCTTTAGAGACTCATCAACCTTAATAATTTGCACTCTCCCACATCACCTTCTAATTTTGTGAGGGCTAGACATCTTCTTTTTTTTAAGAGATCTGATCAAGTGGCAACCCCACCTGTGAATACATCTACAACATGGTGTTCCTCATGATAGTATGGATCAATTAAAAAATCAACATATTTAAAATTCCATATTTCTTCTACGTTCTCTATTTCTACCCAAGAGAGATTAGGTTCACTGTTTGATGGCATGAGTTGTCACAGAATTGGTCATGTGCTGCACCATAAACAAATGCTCATTTCTGTCATCACCCTGTCTACTAGAGGATGCATAATTGCCTTGCTGCAATTTTCCAATCATGATGTCATTCTACTTTTTATAGCAGTATTTAACCATATGAACCATATTACCATAGTAGTAGCATTCAACATTGCTGTTTGCATTTTGGCCTCTTTGCCATCCACCACGACCTCTTTGCCTTCCCCTGCCTCTAAAGTTACCACGTCCTTCTCCATAGGAGTGGTTTTCTTGAATTTGTTGCATATTTTAATTTCTACCACGGCCTCTAGATTGGCTTGCACTACCTCTGCCTCTACCTCTTCTAGCAGAGAGAAAATATGAGCAATGACTACCACATGAAGATGAAGAAGATTGCATATGCACTTGCTTCTATTGGGTCGCCAATGGAAGATGATGATTTAGTTTCTGTGACCTTGAATGGTCTAGGAAAGGATTATGCACAATTCCAGACATCCATTGCCATCCATGAGAATTTTCCTGATTTTTAGGAGTTGATTGCTACTGCTTGAGCTGCATTTTCCTGGCTTGCATATTTGTGCTATACATTTTTGTCAAAGTATCCCATGCCTCCTTTGGCGTGCTTGCATCCTGAATATGCACAATCATAGAATCTGAAATATTGATAGATAGCAAGTACATAACTTTTATGGCTCTCTCATGCCAGCCTTTAAATACCTACAACTCCTATTTATTGGGAACATTAGGATAACTGGTTCTTGTTTAGCTCCAGTAATGAACTCCCAAAAGCCTTTTCCCTTAAGGAAATTCATCATTCAAAACTTCCATGCTTGGAAGTTGTTCTTGTCAAACTTTTCAGTGACTATCTGTGAAAGAGCATCAAACGCCATTACGGAACACTGCAAAAATATTCTGTCACTGCAAAAAACACAACTTCTACCTCACAAGGGCAAATCTGCAAAACTGATGAAAGTGGTATTTGACCATAGTCGCTTCCTAGTGATGATTATGCATCAACAGGCAATAAGAATGATTCTGTCACTCCCAATATCTCTGCACACAGGCATACGATGCAATTTTTGGGGTAACTTTTCACCGACGTGCAGAACAGTGGTCGCACAAAAAAAACAGGGCACTTTTCTGAGTGCCTACAGAAAACTTCTGCCACCAAAATGGGCCTTGAAATGGCCTAGAACCAAAAAATTAATGTCACATAAGGGCTATGCCCTTGCTCGTAGCATATACTACCCTCTTGCCACACCGCAAAGGGCGTTCAAATCTGAGACAATGCACTCTTGCACTTTCCGGCTGTGCCACCTGCAGAGATTTGCTCCCAAACTCAAAAAAGGATAGCAACACTGATCCTCTTACCAAGACACCATGAACTTGGTTTGCTTTCTTGAGCTCCTTACCATGAACCGAGCTCTGATACCATGTGAAGAGAGTGGGAGAAAAGTAAGGAGTCTCACTTGCAACTTTCTCACATACACAATGGGGGAATACACACAAAGGTGGAGGCTGAAAATAATTTTCCTCTTCTTAGTTGTGTAAGACAAAAAAACTCTCTAAGTACAAAAGGAATAGGTGAACCCTATATGTGGGTCTCAAACCAAACTTAGCTAACTAAGCCACTAACTAGAGTACATAAAGATAGCTGTCATCTAGCTATTATTCATGGGCGGTGTACCAACCGCATCTGCAGCTAACAAGTCGGTGACATAAATGCACAACAATCACCCCGGCATATCACGAGTGGAGCTCGATATCTCAACACCTCTTTGATCACATCTTTTGGTTTTTTGTCTTCTTTCAGTGGCTCAATCTTTCCCAATGTGCTAGGAAGTTGACCAGCTATGTACATTTTTGCTATTGTCATCCACTTTTTTAAAACTATCTTCTGAGGATGTGATCATGTGGATGTCATGTTTAAATGTGAGCTTGGCAATCCTCATCTTTGTCATCATAATGAATTTCAATCATTATCACATGACAAAGTTATTTAGAATTCTTGTTGCATTAGAATATGCAAGATTAAAGCAAAACATAATCATATATATCTTCACAAACTATGAATACGCACATCCCATCGATCACTATGATCACATCCTTTTGTGATCATAGTGATCACAAAAGGATGTGATCACTATTCAGCCTCAACCCCCCCTTTGAAAAGAGATAGCGGTTGGCATTAGATGGACTCTCAAAGCTTGCAGAAGCTGCAGGGAGGGAGGTTGTAATTTGGTTCATGGAAGAGACTGTCAATGACCTGACAAAACAGAGTATGGGGACCTCCTCACAGTTTTAGCCTGTACAATGTTTGTTGTCCTTGAGCACTCAACCAACTCCATATTTGGACACTTCATGATTAATCTAGCTCATCAAAACAAGCTCATCAAACCGACCTTGGGTTGATTCAATGAGCACTCATGCACATCTACTTAAATGATCACTCATGCACACACATGCACACACATGTTCTAAGACATACTAAAACATGCTTCAAATCAGCCTTGGGTCGATCTAAGAAGTGTTAGAATATGGTGTTGAACACAATGCAAATCAAACCTAGGTCAATTAGATGATTCACCCATACACACTTCAAATCGACCTCAAGTCAATTTGAGATGTGGTAGCAAATGGCGTTGAACACAATGGACATGCTATGCAAATTGACCTTAGGTCAATTTGATGATCACTCATACACAAAAACATTTTGAGAGTTTTCCTAAAGCAACACAACAAATGAGTCAAACTTTTTAGATCGGATCGATTTGATTACTACTCGCACACTTACTCAGATGACTAGACACACACACACACACAGAGATCAAATTGACCTTAGGTTGATTTGAGAATCTTGTTTACTAAGATGATCATTTAGATACACAAAAACATGTTGAGAGTTTATCATAATGGGCATGCTTTTTAAATTGACCTTGGGTCGATTTGATGATCACTCACTAACACAAACATGAATGGCATACCTACACACAATACAAATACACCGATTTGTTCACTTCAAGGATGTTTTTTATGATTCACACATACATATAATACATTATAATTCATTACACAAACACACAAGATTGTTCAAAAATACCCATGCACACAGCAAATCGACCTTGGGTCAATTTGAGAAGCTTGTTTATCACAATGGCTAGGCTCATCAAATCGACCTTGGGTTGATTCAATGAACACTCATGCACATTTACTTAGATGATCACTCATGCACACACACACACACACACACATGTTCTAAGACATACTAAAACATGCTTCAAATCGACCTTGGGTCAATTTAAGAAGTGCTACAATATGGTGTTGTACACAATGCAAATAGAACCTAGGCCAATTAGATGATGACTCAAACATCTAAAAACATGTTGAGATCTTTTAATATGATCACACAATCACGAGTGGCACACTCATACACAATGCAAATCAACCTATGGTCGATTTGCACTTTATGATTATTGGTGATCATTTGCATACATACAAATATACATTTTAAGACAAATATATTCTAAAAAATTCACCACACACTCCAAACACACAAGCATATTCCAAGACACACCCATGCACACTTCTCATAGATTCTGGGTCGAGTTGATTGGATGATCAAAGACATTTAGAACAAATTCACTCACACAAATGTAATAAAACATATACAAACACACAAACATTGTAACATACACAAACACACATTCCTACTCATTATATGTGTACATAGTTGTAACAATCCATGGATTACATGCTCCACGTATATTTTTAGATATTACAATCAATTTTCTTCTTTGTTATGTTTTGTATTAATAATATGCATGGATTGATGCATCATGTATCTATGCTTGATGTAATTAAACTTTAGTAGTGCTAATATTGTATTAATGTGTAGGGATTCAATGGATATTGAGAAAAAGATGACAAAGTTAAAAAATAAGACACCAAACCCATTACACAAGAAAGAAAAGACAACAAATGACAAAACAAAAAGATGGAAGGTTTAGATAAAAATTTTGGCACATCAAAGGAGACAAAGGTTTTAAATGTCATTGATATAGCTGAATGGTATGTGGATACTTATGGAATGGATTATGATAAATGTTTGGGGGATATTACCATGTTCACTAAAGGAGGGATAGGAAAGGGATGGTGTAGTTTTGGCAACGTACTTGATATGCAAGAGGGTGTGGATAGTAATGCAAATCCATGCATTACTTCTACGATAAAGACAAAGAAAGGTGAAGAGCTAATCATCAGGGCAACACTTGGTAAATATGAGGTTACAAGGATGGTAGCAAGTTTCAGTAATAAGCCATGTTCAATGAAAAATCTTGGTTGGGAGGCGCAACTTGGAAGAACATTGGGTGATTGTGGAATCAATTGCATGGTAGACATAATAACTGGGTTTAAAACTATGCAAGAAAACATGAAAATGAAAAAAGGAACCAAAAGATCAGAAATAGAGAAAACTACTCAAAGGCAGAAGAAGAGTAAAATAGATAAAGAGGACTTGCCTCTTGGTCCACCATTGATAGAGCCTCTTGACATGATGCTACTTGTTGACTCTGAGCCAACATGGACTTATGTAGAAAGAGACTATGTTACAACTTCTACATATGACTTCTACATGTAGAAAGAGAATGTGTTACAACTTTGTGTTACAACTTCTACATGTGGAAAGAGAATGTGTTACAACTTTGTGTTACAACTTCTACATGTAGAAAGAAAATGTGTTATAACTTTGTGTTACAATTCCTACATGTAGAGAGAGAAGCTCTCCAAGTTGTATAAATACCCCATAATGGAATGAAGCCCAAACTCTTTGGGGCATTGTGTTGAGTCTTTTGGTATTCCAAGCATTTGTCTCAAGTGTCCATGCTTCCTTGCACTCCACATCCAAAAGCATGTCCTAACCTTGCAACTCCTCCTCCCCTCTCCTCCAACCTTGCAACCCATCCTCTCCCTCTCCCCCTCCCTCCTCCTCCTTCCTCCTCCTCCTCCCTCCTCCTCCTCCCTCCTCTCTCTTCTTTCCCCCATGCTCTTACACCTTCTTCCTCTCCCACTCCTATGCTCCCCCTAAACCCTTTGTCCCTCATCCCTTAAACTCCATGATCTACGAGGGAGATGAGTTCTCCACCATGTACTCTACCCTGAACCTTGGATCCTCCTTCTAACCCTGGACTCCTTCTGAACCTTGGAACCTCCTTCTAGCCCTGGACTCCTTCTAAACCCTGGAACCTCCTTCTAAACCTTGGAACTCCTTCTAAACCCTGGAACCTCCTTCTAACCCTGGAACCTCCTTCTAAACCTTAGATCCTCCTTCTAACCCTAGACTCCTTCTGAACCTTGGAACCTCCTTCTAGACCCTGGAACTCCTTCTAAACCCTGGAACCTCCTTCTAGACCATAGAACTCCTTCTAAACCTTGGAACCTCCTTCTAAGCCTGGAACCTCCTTCTGGACCTTGGAGCCTCCTTCTAACCCTAGAACCTCCTTCTAACCCTTAAACTCCTCCTAAACCCTATAACCCCTAGTGAAGGCAAAAGCCTTCATTACCTCAATCATGATGATACACGTTCCTTTTACACATACATGCACTTTGTTTGCTTACCACACTTAAGCCTACATCTCTCATTGAAACACGACTCGAGGTCCTAAGCTACACATATACTACAACCGACAACCCCACTATATCTAGCCTCAGAACCCTGCATACTGAGGAAACAAACTACTTTAAACTTTCACAAACATAACACTCAAGGGCAAGGAGAGTAAAATTTTTGTTTTCCATTTCTAGCCAAACATATCTACCCCAAGCATCAACCTTGGGTTACTACCTTAAGAAATTTCTTAAATAGAAGCCACATGATAAACAATCAGGCACTCTTTGGGGCATTATGTTGAGTCTACTTTGGTATTCAAGCATTTGTCTCAATTTTCCATGCTCCATGCCCAAAAGCATGTCCTAACCTTGCAACTCCTCCACCCCTCTCCTCAACCTTGCAACCCATCATCTCCCTCTCCTCCTCCCTCCTCCTCCTTCCTCCTCCTCCTCCTCCTCCTCCTCTCTCCTCCTCCTCCCTCCTCTCTCTTCTTTCCCCCATGCTCTTACACCTTCTTCCTCTCCCACTCCTATGCTCCCCCTAAACCCTTTGTTCCTCATCCCTTAAACTCCATGATCTACGAGGGAGACGAGTTCTCCACCATGTACTCTACCCTGAACATTGGATCCTCCTTCTAACCTTGGACTCCTTCTGAACCTTGGAACCTCATTCTAACCCTAGACTCCTTCTAAACCCTGGAGCCTCCTTCTAAACCTTGAAACTCCTTCTAAACCCTGGAACCTCCTTTTAACCCTGGAACCTCCTTCTGAACCTTAGATCCTCCTTCTAACCCTGGACTCCTTCTGAACCTTGGAACCTCCTTCTAGACCCTGGAACTCCTTCTAAACCCTAGAACCTCCTTCTAGACCCTAGAACTCCTTCTAAACCCTGGAACCTCCTTCTAACCCTGGAATCTCCTTTTGAACCTTGGAACCTCCTTCTAACCCTGGAACCTCCTTCTAACCCTTAAACTCCTCCTAAACCCTACAACCCCAGTGAAGTTGAAAGCCTTCATTACCTCAATCATGATGATACACGTTCCTTTTACACATGCATGCACTTTGTTTGCTTACCACACTTAAGCCTACGTCTCTCACCAGAACACGACTCGAGGTCCTAAGCTACACATATACTACAACCGACAACCCCACTATATCTGTAGGTGACAAAAAGCCTTAGAACCATGCATACTAAGGAAACCGAATTCTTCCTACGAAAGCATTAGGAAAGAGCTAACACTACCTGATACCAAGAGACTAGAGAAAGATGAGATGGAATTTATGGTAGGTGCAGAGTCCTTAATGCGATGGAAAGCTTACTATCCATTTGGATATGGGACAAATTTTGAAATTGATGTTAAAAGGTGTTATGAGGCAAGAGTTAATTATGTCTATAGGCCACGTAATGAAAACATGGTGTTGCGACTGGTTATGGACTTTTGTAAAGCACCACATTCGGTGGACACAAATGAAGACTTAGTACCCTTTGATAAAAAGAATAAATGCCCATTAAAGACTTTGAAAAAAGATGACATTCATCGACTACATTGTTATTTATGGGCAACACTCAATCGAAGCTGCAAAAAGGCTTTAAGATATCAAGGAAGTCCCTAAACCTACAAAAGCCTTCTAGAGGTAAAATAACAATATTTTATTTTATTGAATATTATATCCTTGCTTTAAATGTTTGATATGTACCTTTGAAATGAGTTGTTGATTTTTTGTCCAATATTAAGTCAAATTTTGAGTAATTATGTTAATTAATAATAATTAACTTAATTAATAAAAATTATTATTAATTATCTTGATTAAACAAATCAATATATAGCAACTTTTTAGTTAACTACATTAACAAAGTTGCTTAGAAATTTAAAAAGCTAGGACTCATTGTAATCATCACATGGCAATAATTACATGCATGTCCAATGTTTTGTAATGGAAGTACCTATCATATATATGTTGAACATACAACACATCATAAACATGGAAGCTTATCCCAAATGGATATACAATAGTGAGTAGCATGCAAACCAAATTGACCTTAGCTCATATGTTGGACACGAAAGCCTTTAGTCCAATTTGATTGTAAATATTCCACAAATCATGCCACTAACATAAAAGGAACAAAACTTGAGAGTTTTAAGCAAGCTCCATGAAAAAAAAGAGAGCTCATTTTCTTCCTTCAAAAACAATTTGGAAAGTTCCAATTTCATGATTTTCCCACTTTTCCTAATATGGTCTTCTCCGTTTCTTTAAAGCATAGGCTATATAGCATACAAATCCTTCTCATATGTAGAGTAATTTTGTTGGGCACGATCTAGCTTCTTGCATCCAAAAGCCATTGGTTGAGCCTTTTGTAAAAGTATCACCCCAACAACAAAATCATTAGCACCTATTTCAACCATGAATGGTTCATCTACGTTTAAGACAAGAGTTGATGCTATAGCCACTTTTAATTTTTCAAAAGTCTTCTTTTGAGGTTAATCCCATATGAACGTACTTGTCTCCCCCTTAAGCTGATCCATCATTGGAACAACAATCCTATCATAGTCTTGGATGAATCTCCTATAAAATTTAGACAAACCTAATAATATATGTCAGTCTTGTAGGTTTGTAGGATGTGGCCATTCCAATATGGGCCTTACCTTTTCAGGGTCTATACGAATCCCTTCTTGGGATATGATATGTCCCAAATACTTTACTTCTTTTGCAAAGAATTAACATTTAGATTCTTTAGCAAAAAGAGATTTATCTTTAATACTTTTCGCAAATGTTTCAAATGCTTTTCATCGTTTAACTATACGTGAGGATAGTATCTAAGAATACTACAACAAATTCTCCTAAATATGGCCTCAAGGCACTATTCATAAGTGTCACAAAAGATGCCACAACATTTGTTAAACCAAATGACATTACTCTAAATTGATAATGCCCATTCGTAGTACAAAATGACATCTTAGGGGCATCCTCTTCTCTAATTCGTACTTGGTGATATCCTAATCTTAAGTTAATTTTAGTAAAATGTTTTCCCCTTGTAGTTGATCAAAGATCTCATCAATGCAAGGCATAGAATGGTTATTATTTATTGTGATTTTATTTCAAGCTCAATAATCTATGCATAAACACATAGTATCATCCTCTTTCTTAACTAGTAAAGCCAGTTAAGATCAAGGTGAGTTACTTGGTTTTGCTTGTGAGGGATCTTCACTTTATTCACCAATCCATTGGTCTTGAATTTTTCTCTTGCTCTGAATTGTCAATCCCTTTTGCTTCGAATATGGCAAGGCTATTAAGAGTGGGGATCTTTAAAACTGTGAAAGGAGGGAGGGCCTTGAGCCTTTGAGAGAAGCATTTGCTTAGGAGTCAAATGATATGAATCTTTACCTCTATATGGGGTGGATGGATTAGTTACCACATTTGCTAAAGTTGTTAATCTAACCTTTAAGCAAAATTCTAGGCACCCCTTCATCTTGACACATTTTAATGAGTCATAAGGGACATGGGGTAAACCAAAGTGGTCAAAATCTAAAACAAATACACAAGGTTCTATTTTCCTAGATGAAGATAAATTAATCTTATTACAAACATGGCTTATCACTCATTTGTTTGTACAATGTGGTGATAGACTTTGGAAACAAGTTAAAGGGATTCCAATGGGTTTTTCAAGCTCCCCATTATGGTGCAATTTATATTTCTTTTGGTATGAGTCTTATTTCATTTTAAGGCTCATGAGACTTGGAAGAATCGACTTGTTACCACTCTTTAAACATATGTTTAGATACATTGATGATATTATGTGCATTAACAACAATTGTATAAAGGATTTCCTTCATCCAAATGCTATCAAAGATCCAAATAATCCTTTTTGGATTTATCCTCTACCCATCATTGAGATTAAGGAAACCATTCACAAATCCATTTGCATGTTAGATAAAGTAATAACTCTATCCACAAATTTTATGAATCTCTCTATTGCAATTATGGGAGATGGTATCTTTACATGGATAAGTTTGATAAAACAAAAGCACTTCATTTTTCTATATCCAAATTTATCCACTTTCAATATAATAGACCTAGTGGCCAAGCCTACAAAATGATCCTTTCCCAAATATTTCCTATTCCCTACTTATGCAATAGTAATGCCAAAGCTGTTAAGGCTATTTTAGAAATGGTCAGTTTTATGACCAACAATGGTTTCAAAAAGCAAAAATTATTACACCTCATTTCCTAACGTCCTCGGAGTTTCCTGGCGTGCTACTTAAAGTACCAGAAATGGTTGAACTCCTTGAAGGTATGATTCTAGTTGTGGAGAATGGTAGGCACTTCCCATATTGGGGTGTCTACCATCACACCAATTATGGTGTTGTGACCACCATGGGATAAGGGCAGGTACACACACACACACATCATTTCCTGACAATCAGGTTCTAGAATTTATATTCCTTATACACCATCTTTTTGCATAGTAGTTAACGAGTCGTAAAGCTTGTTGCTTGATTTGGTCAAAGAATGATTCCCTTTATAGCCAATTCCAAAAAATATATTTTTGTATGCTTATTGATTAAAGAATAAAAATGTATGCACGAGAGTGCTGG
Source organism: Dipteris shenzhenensis (assembly GCF_047967505.1). Taxonomy (NCBI): domain Eukaryota; kingdom Viridiplantae; phylum Streptophyta; class Polypodiopsida; order Gleicheniales; family Dipteridaceae; genus Dipteris; species Dipteris shenzhenensis. The sequence goes on from NC_141621.1 coordinate 19,980,997, forward strand.
GATATTTGAAATTAACAAGTGACCCTTAATTTTCGAGCATAAGGAATTTGAAAAGGAAAATGGCCCTTCGTTTTGTGGAAGGAAAAAAAAATTGCAATAAAATGTACATGTTGGATATGGTGTAAAAAATAAGCAAAGGACCATTAAAATTCATGGGCATAAGGATAACAAAGATCCCTGCATTTCTAATTGGGCAACGAAAATACTAAGGGACCCTTCATTTTCCAAGGTGACTCTTCATTTTGTGGGGGTGACAATGCTATAAATTTCACCTTTTCTTCTAAAGAGGAACATTGTATAAGCTAGCATATGATTGGCTCTGCAAGTGAAGTGCATGGGCAGCATGATAAGATATGTAAAGTAATTGATCTATGGTGATGTGCTTCCATGCATTAAATTCGGTGAGCTACTTCACGGATTATGTGGGCAAAGTTTAGGAAAATTGAACATTCACAACAGTGGGCTACATAGTACCAACACAACTAGAGAGAACCGTGTCTCCATAACCATTCTATGGGCCAAGTGGCTCACTACACATGCATGCAGATCCTACACTCAGAGTCATGCCATTAATGGTATGGATATTAAGGGCACAAGGTAGAACATCGCTGGCTGCGGGCATCCACACGAGTGTCATCAAGAAGATTTAGCATGGCGTGGGCATGCCATGGGATTATCGTCTCAATACAGCCTTGTAGTCATAGCATCACAGTGGCACCTTCCATGGTGGCCTTGCATTAGGTTGCACAATGCCTATTAAATGTGCTGAGCACACACATACACATGCATGCCATTTAATGATATATCTAAAAACACACACGATGGCTTAATGGAAGGGGATGTGCAAATTGGTCCATCACGACACATAACCATATGGTTGGCCCTATGGCCTTGAGCCAGTGGAGCAAAGTGAAGTTACATGTGGGGATTCAAGCCACCCATTTGCAAGCCTTAGGTCATTTTTTGACCTTAGGATCTTCTTAATTGGGCTTTGGGACCTTAGGACCTTGTGACCTTTTAATTTGGATCTTAGGACCGTAGGACCTTCTAATAAGATGTTTTAGGACCTTGGCCCCTTCTAATTGGACCTTAGGACCTTTAGAACTTGGTCCACTGAGTCCTTCTTCAACATCTTTGTGCCTTATGTACATTATGTGCATTGTGCCTTATTTTCAAAATCCTTATTAATTCTTTTTCATTATATTTTAGGCAATACAAGGGCCTTTAGTTTTTTGAAAAAGAAGCTTCTTGAAAAAGAAAAGCCTTACCACGTTTTTGTGAAAAAATTACAACTATAGGCCTTTACTTTTCAATCAATGGCTTCTTTTTCTTTATAAGGCTATCATACTTTATAACGGAAAAATGCCTTTGCATGTGGTGATATTTTATGTATAAAAGGATAGAAGAATTTTCCAATCCTTATATTTTCTATGAATTAATATTTCACTTTACTTTGGACATCAATAACAAGTCCAGTAGTGCTATGACACATGTCTTCTCTTCTGGTTTAAGTAATTTTACCCTAAGCACATTGGATGGTGGCAGCTATCAACCTTGTTGGTTGAAGTATAGTACAAAGGTTCTATCATGGAAAATTTCTTTATAATCCTAGAAATATTCTCTTTTTAGGATTCAACCATATTTTTGTCTCTAGTAATACCTTCTTCATATATCATTTGATATAAAACTGTTGTTCAATTCTTGGACCTTCTTGAGGGGTTCTAATCTAAATCACACACACACACACACACACACTTATTTTCTTAACTACACATTCAATTATGGGTGTAGGTGTTAAATTTTTAATTTCTTATGAATCTTCACTATTCAATCATGGTGAATTCCGTATCCCACTATTGGTGCCATTGACTATCTATAGTTTAGTGCACTACGTGTTGACTCCAAGGGTCACCTCTGCCCTGGTAGCAACGCCTTCCAATTTGTTGTCCTTTGGCATTGGAGGGCATAATAAACAAATACCCATGTGTTTTGTACTCACCTATGGGAACACCCTTCCCTTGGTACTCATAAGGGTTGTATTGATTAAGGGACTAAAATCCAAATTTATCTGATGAACATGATAGAAGAAAGGAATGAAGACCTTTTTCTTTCATTGGGTCCACGTGTACCTATGCCTATATCTAAGCAATAGTCAATTCTAAATGGAAACATCTTAGTACATGTCTAGCAACAAGGCATCCAATCAATGCTATGGTCCTCTCTAGCAGTCCTCACGTCTCCTTTCACAAGTCTCCCTATGAGGTTGATGGACCTCCTATTCTCTTCCCTTGGGTTCCTCCTTGTGATCTTGAGAGATGTCCAACTCTCTTCCCATGCACTCCTTTGAGGTGGTCTTCCTTCTCCCTCTATCTCATGGGCCTTGCTCCTTATTCCCCTAACCATATGGGCCTTGCTTCTTTCATCCTGGCCTTCTCTTTTTCCTTGCTCTTCCTTGTGAACTCGGGACTTCCTCTCTCACAAGTGGAGCATATTTTATTTTTCCCTAGTTGTCTTTGAGAAATATTGTCCTAGCTCTCCTCTCCTCTGCCTCTCCTTTCAATCTCATCCTCCACTCATACGTTTGTTGAGCAAAAGGATCCCTCATTCAGATGGTTCACTTCTAAAATCTTATTGGTGTCTCATCTATACGTTGCTGTTTGCATGGCCAACCCTTCCACTACATGCCAGATAAGGCTAGTCATATTGAAGTATCATAACATCCTAGGAAATCATGATCCTTTGATCTTTTTCTCGATGATCTCATCATTCACTATCTAGTAATACTTGGTCTATGTATATCATAACGTGGTCGTGGGCTCCCACTTTGCACCCTTCTCCCTTTGATATCATCGTAGCTTTTTAAACTCTCATGGTTAGGGTCATCCCTCATTTTATACATTTCATCGACATCCTTATTGGTATAATTGATCTTGCAAGGTCTCTCAACCTCAAGTGTCATGGCCTCCCCAAATTTGTGATACAGGTAAATGTTTACATGAATTTTCTATACTTGTTGGATCATGTGTGACAAGGTGCCTTATGTCAGTGGTTTTTGTGATTTTTGTTTTGTTCCTGTGAATCTAGGAGCCAAGAATGGACTATTAGATGAAATTTCCTAATGTCTAGCATCCTCACTGTGGACTCATACTCAATTTATCGACCAGTACTTCTAGATGTCCTAGAGATTATAGACATATCTTAAATTTATGCCAACAATGCTTGTGTGTCTCATTGAATATTTTGGTCACCAATTATCCTTGCTTCTACATGTCCATCTACACAAGAAACTCTTGGAGATAGATACCAAGATATCCAAAGATTTCGTACACTTATATAAATCATGATGTTGAGCTGCTTATTTTTTGTATGCTCTGCATTCTCTATCTTTGTCTTTGCATGATAGGATTGTTCCTCCCCATAGACTCAATAGAGAATGGAGATGGAAGCACCTTGCAAACTCTTGTTTGTAGATAATCTAAACTTATAGGGGAAATGATGTCCTTTCTCTTAGAGGTATCCTTTCCTTTGAAGGATTGATATCACTACCACATCCTACCTATTGCCTCTTCCATGTTTGAGTGGAGCCCTTGCAATCTATATGATATGGGTGAGCCAATACCTATGGTGGTTTCTTGTGGTTACAAACTTGCTATGGCTACCTATGGTGGTTTCTTGTGGTTGCAAACCTGCTATCTTGATTAGTATCAATATCTATGGGAAAAGAAAGTATAGGCAAAAATACAAAGTTGCACGAAGCCATACAAGGCCTCACATATCCTATGATCAAGTGTAGCACCATGCAATTTAGAGTTTCACATTACAAGCTCCTTTCAAAATGCACAGTCTCATAGTTAGAAAAATAATAAGCCTTAATTCCTCAAAGGCATCAATTAAGAGTCAAGAGCACACAAAATGATGGAAAGGAGAGCAACTTGTAATATAAAATCCTTGACACATTTGAAGTCACTCATACTTACAATAAGTAGATCTAAATTGAGAAAGAAGAGAGAGAGAGAGAGAGAGAGAGAGAGCGAGAGAGAGAGAGAGAGAGAGAGAGAGAGAGAGAGAGAGAGAGAGAGAGAGAGAGAGAGAGAGAGAGAGATATTTCTTAGTTTAGTGCTCTATTCTTTTTTAGCAAGTCATATAGAGCTATGGTGCCTACACAAATCAAGTCATGGCTTAAATTAAAATAAGTTAAAGAAAATCCTCGAAAAGAACCCAAATAAAGTAATCATATGAACAAGAAAACTCAAATCATTGCACAAAGAAATAACTAAGGAAGTCCTTTGAGGGATACATTAGAGGACTAGGTCCTGAAAAAAAATGTCACTAACCTGTTAGGCACAAACAATCTCGATAACAGTAATCTCTCTCTCTCTCTCTCTCTCTCTCTCTCTCTCACACACACACACACACACACATTTTTCTCAAAAAAATTCACACACATCTCCCTGACTCTAACCACCACATTATCCCATTTACTTGCTTCCCCAATTGTTTCAGACACACTTCCCTTGAATGAACACTCTTAATCCCATACAAATTGCTCTAGGATTTCCAACCCCCCCCCCCAACACACACACTTATACACTTCGATACATCCCCCTTCTCCAACACAATTTTCTCTTTGATTTAGCTATAGAATTTTCTCCCCCACACATACACATTATTAAACTTTTTCAATTCCTTTAATTTTTATTTCTTGGTTTTATAAAACTCACACACATTTTCATTTTCTCCATTTACCTACTTTTAACCAAATCCCCCCTTAAAACTATTATCCCCCTTTTTTTGTTGACCCTATACACATAATGTTGCTAACATTCATTGTCCCCTCCCCCAACACTCAACTTTGACACCCTTTTCTAGTGTCACCCATTTTCATTTTCTTGATTATTACTTGGTACTTATTCGTTTTTTTTTAAAATCAACTAGCTTTAATTCTCAACTGCCCATAATTATCTTTTTCTCCCTAATCTAAACACACACACAAAATAACCCCATTTATCTTACTCACAACACAAACTTATGCACACACACACACTTCTATGCTTTTAACCATCACTGATATTTATTTTTTAACCCATACTTACTTGACTTTGTTATAATTATTTATTTCCTTTGCTTATATGATACATGATCTTATGGCTTTAACTCACTTGATTCCCTTTTGTTTATATGAGTTTGGTTTGATCCTTTATGTGTTATATTTTGATGGCTTTTTTAGACATTAGCTTTATTTTATTGATTTATACAAACCGAACTACAGTCATACAAACCCAAACCTACCATTCCCTCCACCACTTCTTCTTTGCCCGTTATCAATTGCCCTTGTGATTGTCCTATTTAGACTCTCTACAATCGTCACCTCCCTATCCTTCTCTCATGACCTCCTTCACTTCTCCCTTCACTTAGCCACCCTAGTCTCTCAGTGCTTATTTCTCGATCATGGCTTTTTTCTTGCCCTTCACACTCCGCAATGACTCCGAATGGTATTTTGCTTACTTTTTTCCCTCTTCTTCTTCATCTTAACTATGTGGCAATTTCTCTAGATAGCACTTCAATGTATTGATTCATTTCCTTGCTTACGTGATTCTCCCTTATGTGATTCTCCAAGCTCTTCTTGAGAAGCTATTGGCCATAGCTTCACTCGGTTTTGTTGCTTCATCCGTGCTCTCTAGAGTGTTCTCTTGTCATTTGTGTGTCATTGAAGCTGGTCCACCTTAAGAGCTCTTTTCACTTCAGTGCTTAAGTTTTGATGTTTTGCCTACTGTGCCTTTTCTTTTACCTCACCTTTTAACGTATAAATGACCTGAGTATGCACTTTCGCTTTTCCTTCAACCAAGCTCCCTCACAGCTCCCTCACAACTCATTGATTTCCTTTAACAAAGAGTTACCCATCTCCCTTGTCTCTATCCGCCACCTTCAAGCTCCTTTATCTTCTCTTGTGATAGCCACCCTTTGTTCCGTCAGCTTCTCACATAGCTATGCCAATTGCGTCCTTCTCTTGACGATCATGACCTCATTGTCCTCCTCATAGCTCTTAGACAACGTGTTGGTGACTTTGCTGGATCTTGCTTTTACCTGAGTAGAAGCTAGCTTGCTCTTTGGTGGTGCCTCTTGGCTGTAGGCTTTGGCTTTTTTTTTGTGTCTCTGCACTTAGCAGTGCTACCTTTTGAGTGCCCTTCTCCACTATGCAGACTACCTCAAAGTTTGCCATGTGGCATTTTGCGTTGCTTGCTTAATTTCTTTTGTAGTTTAAATTTAGCATTTATTTTTTCACATGTGCACGTTTTTAGTTTTGTTTATCCCCCTTTAGATTTGTAGTTTAATTTTTCATTTAATTTGTCATGTGTGCACACTTATAGATATATTTAGTTACTTATATTACCCCTTAGATTTTTTCCTTAGAATCCTTCCCCCTTCATTTTGCCTTTTTGTTAATTGTGTTTCTCTCCTTGTTTATACCCTATATATTTATATGTAGTTTTAAACTATACCCTAGTTATATTTATTTGCTACTTGCTTTGTTATTTGGCCTTTTTTGTCTTAATCACTTCGGTGATTGCTGGATTTTTCCCTTACTTTTTCCTCTATGTTTTCCTTCTTTAATTATTTTTTCTATAATTTCTTTAATGTCCCTTTAGTGCTAGTTTTTTTCTTTTATTCAACTTTCATTGTAACACACACTCTTTTAAGTTGTAATTTTATATTTCTTCTCTCTAACCATAACTTTTTATGCTAATATATTAACTAAAATTTGCAAGCTTTAAAAGTACCCTAGATTGCTTTGTCTTATATGCATAGTTTAATAGTGTTATTTGTTTCCTTAATTTAATGTGCCTAAATCACTATCTCCCTTAGTCCTTAAGAAGTTTTTTGACTTTTTTGAATATTTTTTTGATTATTTAAAATGAGTCCTTTGATTTTCCCTAGTGAGATGTTCTCCCCCTTTTTTGGTTAATTAGCTGCTTTAATCAAATACATATATAGATTTTCTTAAATAAATTGGGTTATTTTTCCTAGAAAAAGTTGTTTGCCTTTGTTGAGCATTGATGGGTGAGGATTACCCCCCATATTTATTTAATTGGTTTAAAAAAAGTGGGTGTGGACTACGCCCTTTAATAATGTTTAAATTTTACTCATTTGATGTAGTTTTTTCTCCTTGTCTATATGTAATGATGGTTGTATCTAATGTGTGCAAACTAGCCCCCTTTCTTTTTGTAATCACACATTATGTGTAGATTTTTTAATCTAATTTAGAATTTCCCATTCAAGAAATTTAATTACATTTTATTTCTCTAACCTATTTTTCAACCTTGAACAAAAATCTTTTTTTAGTCTTAAATCGATCTAGTTGATCTTTCTTAATAGGATCTGAAAGGTTGGTCAAGTTCTTAGGTAAAGCAATAACAAGCCAGGGAATACAAGCATTACCTGTCTACCCAAGTTCAACTTTATTGTTCTAATAAATGGTTGGTTTTGATGGTGGTAGGTAAGTAGACTCTGACCTTGGAGCCTAGACTACCTAATGGATTTGACTTTTTGGTACTAATTTTCCTCAACTTTGACACCCTTCCCTAGTGTCACCCATTTTCATTTTCTTGATTATTACCTGGCACGTATTAGTTTTTTTTTTAAATCTGCTAGCTTTAATTGTCAACCGCCCATAATTACCCCATAATTATCTTTTTCTCCCTAATCTAAACACACACACAAAATAACCCCGTTTATCTTACTCACAACACAAACTTATGCACACCCACACACTTCTATGCTTTTAACCATCACTAGTATTTATTTTTTAACCGATAGCTACTTGACTTTGGTATAATTGTTAATTTCTTTTGCTTATATGATACATGATCTTATGGCTTTAACTCACCTGATTCCCTTTTGTTTATATGAGTTTGGTGATCCTTTATGTGTTATATTTTGATGGCTTTTTTATACATTAGCTTTATTTTATTGATTTATACAAACCGAACTACATTACCATTCCCTCCACCATGATTGCCGTTTTCCATTGCTCAAGCATTTTACCCTCCCCACACTTCCTTCTTTGCCATTATCAATTGCCCTTGCGATTGTCCTATTTAGACTTTCTACAACTGTCACCGCCCTATCCTTCGCTCATGACCTCCGTCACTTCCCCCTTCGCTTAGCCACCCTAGTCTCTCAGTGCTTATTGTTTGATCACAGCTTTTTTCTTGGCCTTCACACTCTGCAATGACTCTACATGGTATTTTCCTTGCTTTTTTCCCTCTTCTTCTTCTTCACCTTAACTATATGGTAGTTTCTCTAGATAGCACTTCGATGTACTGATTGATTTCCTTGCTTACGTTATCTCCCTTACGTGATTCATCAAGCTCTTCTTGAGAAGCTCTTGGTTACAACTTCTCTTGATTTCATTGCTTCATCCGTGCTCTCTAGAGCGTTCTCTTATCAATTGTGTGTCGTTGAAGTTGGTCCACCCTAAGAGCTCTTTTCACTTTAGCGCTTAAGCTTTGATGTTTTGCTACTATGCCTTTTCTTTTTACCTCACCTTTTAACATGTAAATGACTTGAGTATGCGCTTTCACTTCTCCTTGGACCAAGCTCCCTCGCAGCTCCCTCGTAGCTCGTTGGTTTCCTTTAACAAAGAGTTACCCAGCTCCCTTGTCTCTATTTGCCACCTTCTAGATCATTTATCTTCTCTTGTGATAGCCACCCTTAGTTACAACGGCTTCTCACACAGCTATGCCAATTGCCTCCCTCTCTTGAAGATCGTGACCTCGTTGTCCTCCTTGTAGCTCTTAGACAATGTGTTGGTGACTTTACTGGATCTTGCCTTTACCTACGTAGAAGCTAGCTTGCTCTTGCTCTTTGGCTGCGCCTCTTGGCTGCAAGCCTTGGCCTTTTTTTTCCCTCTTTGCATTGGCAGTGCTGCCTTCTTAGTGCCCTTCTCCACTATGCAGGCTACCTCAAAGTTTGCCATGTGGCTTTTTGCCTTGCTTGCTTAATTTCTTTTGTAGTTTACTTAGCATTTATTTTTTCTTGTGTGGACGTTTTTAGTTTTGTTTATTACCCCTTAGATTTGTAGTTTAATTTATCATTTAATTTGTCATGTGTGCACACTTATAGATATATTTAGTTACTTATATTACCCCTTATATTTTTTCCTTAGAATCCTTCCCCCTTTATTTTGCATTTTTGTTTATTGTGTTTCTCTCCTTGTTTATATGCTATCTATTTATATTTAGTTTTAAACTATACCCTAGTTATATTTATTTGCTGCTTGCTTTGTTATTTGGCCTTTTTTGTCTTAATCACTTTGGTGATTGTTGGATTTTTCCCTTACTTGTTCCTCTATGTTTTTCTTCTTTAATTGTTTTTTCTATAATTTCTTTAATGTCCCTTTGGTGCTAGTTTTTCTCTTTTATTCTTGCAAAAGTTTTCTTTGTAACACACAATCTTTTAAGTTGTTATTTTATATTTTTTCTCTCTAACAATAATTTTTTATGCTAATATATTAACTAAAATTTGCAAGCTGGAAAAGTACCCTAGTTTGCTTTGTCTTACGTGCATAGTTTAATGGTGTTATTTTTTTCCTTAATTTAATGTGCCTAAATCACTATCTCCCTTAGTCCTTAAGAAGTTTTTTGATTTTTTGATTATTTAAAACGAGTGCTTCCATTTCCCCTAGTTAGATGTTCTCCCCCTTTTTTGGTTAATTAGCTACTTTAATCAAATACATATATAGATTTTCTTAAATAAATTGGGTTGTTTTCCCTAGAAAAAGTTGTTTGCCCTTGTTGAGCATTGATGGGTAAGGATTACCCCCCATATTTATTTAATTGGTTTAAAAAAAGGGGGGGTGTGGACTATGCCCTTTAACAATGTTTAAATTTTACTCATTTGATGTAGATTCTTCTCTTGGTCTATTTGTAATGTGTGCAAACTAGCCCCATTTCTTTCTGTAATCACACATTATATGTATATTTTTTGCTCTAATTTAGAATTTCCCATTCAAGCAATTTAATTAAATTTTATTCCTCTAACCTATTTTTCAACCTTGAACAAAAATCTTTTTTAAGTCTTAGATCGATCTAGTTGATCTTTCTTAATGATGCTGATTCTGACTTTGATTTTGTTGATGATGACCACTTTTCTGGTATGATCTACCTCTGTTTCTGCCTTTGCCTCTGCTTCTGTCTGAAGCTTTGAGTGCCTGATCATTAGAATGACCTTTACGTGCTTGAATGGCCTGAGTCCTGAGTTCTTCACCAAGTAGAACTGACTGAAGTTCTTCCAGTGTTGGAATTTGCCGTTGGATGGCAATACTCTGGACTAGATTCTCATATCCTTCTCCTAGTCCATTCAGGATTACTTGAACCATTTCTGCGGGATTCATAGTCTCTCCTCTGCTACTGCAAGTTGATTGTTGTAGTCTTTGATGTGGAGTACATAAGCATGACCGGTTTCACTGCTATTGCGGAAACTCTGGTTGATCTAGTTTCTCAGGGTGAGAATCCTGGATGTGTTCTTGGACTCGTAGAGAGCTGCGAACATATCCCATGCTTCTTTTGATGTCTTGACTGTGTTGAGCTGTCCTAGCATGACATCTTGCACATTTTGCTTGATCAGGTGATAGGCATACTTGTCTTTCTTATCCCATTCTACTTGAGCTCAGGCAATGGGAAGATCTGCTACTGGTGCAGAAACTATTTGTGTAGATGTAGATCCCGATGTAGATCCCGTTGCTGGTGCTGTGACAACAGATGGAGTAGAGCTACTGGTGGCTGGATCGACCAATGGTCTAGGTATAGATCCATCGACATACTGCCATTTGTCCTGAAGCACAAGAATGGTCTCCATTCGGTATTTCCATGTACCGTAATTGGAGTTGTCTAACTTAGCAGATGCCTCCAGATTGAGGTTGCTAGTCGACATGGTGCAAACAATGTACTCAAAAGTGTCCTGAAAAACTCTGTATGAATCAACTGCAAATACACTGAAGATGCCAAGTGAAATCTCTGTACCGTCGGTGAAGATAGAACTGCCGTATCTAAGACCTGATCTGTGTTACAAGGCTTTGTGGCAATGATGCCGGGAATAGCCAAGAGGCTTTACAAGGCTAAAAAAATGATGTGCACGATGCCGTGAGATAGCCGAATAGGCTTTACAATGATGGCATGTGTGTGTGAAATCAAATGATATCTGCCCACTGAATCAATCTGCAGACTGAACCTAACCCTGGTTAGGTCCTATCTGCCATGTGTCAAGCAACTGACCACTGGTGGCTAACCAAACCTAGGTTGCTAACCAACCCTATCTGCCACGTGTTGCTTCATAGGCAGTCGGAATCTTTTGAAGATTTTGATGATTCTGCTGACAGAGGTTCATGATCGACGATGCTTGGAGGTCGACCGTAGTTCAAGTGGCGTTGTTGGAGTCGATGGCCTCGGAGCTCTTTGCATGAAGAGCTGGCTGTAGGACTTGGAAGAGCCACGTAGGAGCTTGTTGGAGGAGGCTACACGCTGGCTACTGGTTCGTGGCATCCTTCATTGGAGCGATGTCGTTTGGTATTTGGCCTGCGAATCGCCATTGAGTGGAGCTTCGCTGGATCCGCCTATGCTCAAGCACCTACAGATCCCGGGCTGGAGAAGTCTACTACGAAGTCGATAAAGGAGGTTGTGAAGCCATTGCGGGCTTGCGGAGCTGTGTAGGAGCTGGTTGCGTTGAGGTTGGAGCAGGCGCTGGCTTGTCTTGGAGAAGCTTCACTGAGAGCGTGGCTCGGCTTGTAGACGGCCCAAGCTCTTTGGCGCGTGAGCTCAGTTTATGGCAGAGCTCAGTTTATGCCAAGCAGTTGGAGGCTCCAAGTCGCTAAAGTCATTAGCTATGAAGCTTGGGAGAAGGTCATTTGGAGAGCCTCATCCATGGCACAGCTTGGTGGCAGTCCGTAAAGGTCGCTGCAGCTGGTAGAGCGCTTGGGGACCTTGGAGCATGTTGGAGATGGCGGAGTCGTACTTGCTAAGCGTGGAGTCGCGGGTCGTTTGGAGAGGCTTTGGTGCAAAGAGTCGTTGGAGCTACTCGTCGCCCGTAGGTCTCTCTCACTCTCTTTCCCGAAACTCGGCCTTCTTAATGAAGACCTCTCACGATGGAAATCTCAGAACTCTCTCAAGAGAAATCACTTTTCCCAAGAACAAAGGAAACAATGACGATTCGCACAATCACTCCTATCTTTCTCTCAGAATGAGACTAAAACCTTTCTTTCTCTCTTGGAGGAACAAGAAAGCTCTCTCTCTCTCTCTTGGCTTTCTCTCGCAAACAAATCTCTTACAAACGAAAAATTTCTTCCTCACAGAGAATAGATTTCAACACTCAATGAATCTCTCAAGAATAGAATTCTCTCATAGAAGAACAAAAAATCTTTCACAAGCTCTTGAAGGAGATGAACGGAAATATCTCACCAAATGGACGGAATTTTCTCTCAACGGAAGTGAAGGGAAGGATCTCACAATCACTCAAGAGAACTCTCAATCTCACAATCTCTCTCACACTCTCAAGAATCTCAATGTCTCAGCGGAAGACAAGGGAGCTCTGATACCATGACAAAATATGAAGAGGGGAGAGGAGAAGAGTGGAGATGAGGAGAGAGGGCACAGCTAAAGAGCACACCAAAAATGACTAACTGTACACTAGAATTAGTTGAAAAAATAGAATATATACAAACCCTTTTAGGGTTAGGGTTAGGGATGTAATTGCTATTTGGCTCCCAAGAATGCACAAACTGAAGCTCAAAAGTGCTCCTACCTATGCACTTTTCTGGCACTAGAAACTGTACCAGGTTCTAGTGCCAAAAAGTGTACCACCTTATCTTGCATATATCAACCTAGCTAGGTATTAAATAAATAGCTATACACTAGATTGAAGTTATTAAAATTTCTATTTTTATTTGTTTAATTTACTTGATCACAATTATATAAACTAGATGCACCTTGTAGATTGAGCTATTCCTTCAATTTTAGATAGGTACCTGAATATCAAAATACATAATCACTCTTTTGAGCTCCTGAAGCCTTTTTTTGTATGGAAACTCAAAGGTACATATCTGTGTTATTGCATTGAACATGTCCAAATGTCATTTTTAAAGGATGTAGTTAATCAAATTTAGCTTTGGAGCTTAGGATTCCATGGTAAGTTATGCTTCTTTAATTGTGGGATATGCATTAGTGAAGTTGGTATATTTGGTTGTTATCCTACTAAGCTAATTGTTACATTAGTCTAGGAAGGTTTGTGGTGTATCAAGCCTATGGGAATGCAAATTGTTTTGAGTTGTCTGAATGGAGACTATGATAGTTGTAGGGTAGGAAAAATTGCAATGTTTCCCTTGCAAGATAGGTGAAACTATAGTGACTACATAGGTGCAAATGTTCAAGTATATTGAAGATTATCTTCACACTAATCATGGGTATTGATGGTTTGATCTTGAAACTATCTCTAGGATCAAAAGCCAGAGATCTATTCTGGCAATCCTCAGAGACAACACTACTACAACCAACCTTGCGACATGTGGGTAATAGTTGGGTGGTCTACATTAGTCTTTAGACTTGGCTCACTCTAGTTTCTATTTATTAATGATAGTCTAGGCTATTTTTCCCAACAAACTTACCATGGCTAAAAGGTAAGTGAGTGGGATCACTTGGGATGGTGCCAACAAGATGCAATCATATTACTAGGGGTAGTAGGCAGCTTTGTACATCAGATGTATAAAATTTTTTTTGTGGGAATCATTCAGAGGTTAAGCTCAAACAGGGGCTAGTCCTCAAGCAAAAGCACATCCAAACTTGATGGGAGAGGCTCAACTTCCATGATGGGCTTGGTTTTCTATTCTTGGTTAGACACTACTCAAGGTGCTCAACCCTTAAGGACTCAGCTTGCTTGGTGTTGGAGTACAAGATGATGATGCTATTAGGGAATTCTTATAGGATGGCAGAGTTGGAAGTAGAGAGTACGACCAAGGATGATGAGGCTTGGAGTTTAGACTACAGGTTTGTTGATGGATCAATCAACCTCATGGTCTATTCGGCTCCATTGGCTCACAACTATTCAACCTACTCCCAAAGTGAATCACAGTGGTGACAATTACATTGGTTGATGCTACCTTTGCCTCATGTTCTCATAGATCCTTGTTCTGTGCCATACACTTGCTTTGGTACCAAGTGACTATTGCTTCTAGGTTTTGCTTT